>NC_056623.2:70595340-70895340 GCF_002870075.4 Lactuca sativa
TTTTCGTAGAAAGGCTAATAGGGATGTTCATTGGACCGTAGATGCTCAAGAGTACTTGTGTATTGATAATAGAAATAAAAAAATACTCGACCTAGCCAACATTGTCCCAAATATCAATTGGACTTAGGGATGAGCATCGGAACCGGGTACCCGCTTTTGGAATCGGAACCGCCTTGGAACTGTCGGTTTTGGAACTGGAACCGCCTTAAGTGGTTCCGGTTCCGGTTCCTAAAGTTATGGAACCGCCTTAAGCGGTTTCGGTTCTCATTTTTTCGGAACCGCTACCCACTGGGTACCCGCCGGAACCGGTTTTTATATATATATATATATATATATATATATATATATATATATATATATATATATATATATTCATCTAAATATGTGTTACCTAGACCGGTTTAGAATATATTGATCTGAATTTGTCCGTCTTTGGTCCGAATTGATTTGATTTAGATCGAACTAAAATGTGGTTTGTCGAAAAAAGTTAATAAAATTATTGCGACCGGGTTACCCGCTCTCGGAACCGGAACCGCCAGTTCTAGGACTGGTTCCAAACATTTAAGAACTGCCTAGAGCGGTTCCGGTTCCGGTTCTAACTTTCTAGGAATCGTCGGTTCCGGTTCCGGTTCTCGCCAAATGAGGCGGGTAACCGCCTACGCTCATCCCTAATTGGACTCTTACGTCTAATTTGGGTATTGTTGTATCCCGTCCACCCCCTATCGCCACTTCCCACCCCTCTGTTACATCCTCATGTGCTTCTAGTTCTGCTTACCCCATCCTTTTTCCAAAGCACAACATTTATATGGGTGAGTTTACACGTATGAACATCCTACTACACGAGTCTCCAAGAGGAGGTGGGAGAGTTCTACACCAATGTCGCCGAGCATACCTTCGAATTTCAAGATTATCGCGACACACAAGATGAGTTTTGGGCCCAACACAAGCTACAATGGGCCGCACAAGAGCAGCATAATCACAACATGCACTATTTGATGTGTGATCTCCACCGCACCTTACTTTTACCACAACAACCACAACCACCACCGTCTCACCCCAAGTGGCCTCCTTATTACCCACCCGATTACCAGCCTTACTACCCAACATAGTACCTTTCGCAACCACCTCCGCCCGACCCTCAATAGGTCGGCTATGCCTCGCTCAAAGCACCGAGGACGATGCCATGTTTTAAGCTTGAGGAGGGGCATCCATCCATGCAAATGGATCCCGTTGCATGTAGGTCGTAGTTTTGTACATATTGCATTTTATTTCCTAAAAAAAGATTTTAACTTTCTCTTGCATTTTTAAAATCTACAAAACCAAAAGATTTTCTTTATATCCTAATTTTAACATTTTTACATCTCGGTTTTTGCATTGCATTCAAAAATTAATATCTACAAAAAAAAAAGATTTTCTCATTTTCATCGAACTTAGAAAATTCCAAAAATGTTTTATTCTATGTTTGTTTTTATCCAATCTAAGGCAACCTAGTCTTCTAAAAACAGTTGAGTTGGTAAGTAAATTGTATGCCTTGAGATTAGACTTACTCATTTTTATTGAAAATCTTAAATCAAGCTAACCACACACGAACACACCTCCCAAATCTACTTGTGCAAAATAGAAAATGAAGGTTCTCAACAACGAAGCATAATGATAGGTATAGGTTAGCCTTTGGAATACACGACCGGTATTGTGAGTAGTCATTACTCAATTGGACCTAAATTCCAAATTCAAGAAAGAACATAAAAAGAATATAAAGTTTCAATGACCCGAAACCTCCAACACTCTAAAACGTCATTTCTACGTATTCCCTTTTAAGTACCCTGCTTAGGGAAATTTTTTCTCACTATACTTACGGGTCCTTGCATGTTAGCATCAGTCCCTCGAAAAATGCCTTAGAAGTATCTTACGGTTACTGTGAGATGTCCCAACAATAGAAAGAGTCATGGACAAAAATATAAATAATTAAGCCATATATATATATATATATATATATATATATATATATATATATATATATATATATATATATAATGAGTCATCAAGTCAATATGTGGAAAATTCCATAAGTCTTGAGTCATTGAGTCAATAAGTGGACAATTTCACAAGTCTTGAGTCATCGAGTCAATAAGTGGACAATTCCACAAGTCTTGAGTTATCAATTCAATAAGTGGACAATTCCACAGCAACTTGAGTTGCATAAATAAATACAATTAGGAAAACTTGGCTGGCAAATGATCCCATTGGACTTGGACTTGAACTCATGATATTGGATTGATTGTTAATTACTTTAATTAGTGTTAGTGGTTTGATACATGTAACCAATCTGGGTAAATCCTAGGGAATTTTCAGAAAAGTTTTTTTTAGAAAAAGATTATTGTTGGTAAACAAATAGCTGGATTTGGTCATTTTCATGTTTTATAAAGTAAAGATGATTTAGCATGTTTTCATCACATACGTTTTCATGAAAATAAGACCATAATTTGTTCCATGTCCTAACCCCATACCAGTAAGAGTGAAAAAGTGTTGTAACTTTTGATTTTGTCGAGTTGTGTTAGGGAGTGGCCAAAAGTCTTGTTTTCACTCTTATACATCTTCATGGGGATAATGCCAAGTTGACTCAAGGCATGACATGTACATTCTCAACTATGGTGCAAAAATAAGTTTAATTAGGTTGGATCTCTTTCATGTTTCTCATGGTTATTGCATTAATCTTTAAAGGTTTGGATTTTGATTTTTTCCTTCTTTTTTTCTTCCTCCTATTTTGTACTTTTGTTTTATTGTTTCTTGGGGAAAAGAAAGGTCTAAGCTATTTGTTCGGTGCATTTTATGCACCCATTTTGTACTTTTACTTCATTTCATTACATTGCATTTAGGCTTAACTCCATGAATTTTTACATGTTTTCAGGATATTTCATGATATTATTTCACTCGCACACTTCTATGATATTTCAGGGAATTTTGGAGGTGGGGTCTCATTTAGGGGGGTAACTAGAAGGTTCAGACAAGATTCCATAGCTTTCAGATCACGGAGGAAGAAGTTGCAAAAAATTGAAGAAACCCCACAGTCAGAAACTTCTACGGTCGTGGAAATTTTAGCCTTGAATTTCCACAGGCCGTGGAAATGAACCTGTTCCAACAACATACTTTGAAGCTTCAACCAAAATTTAGCATCCAACTTTTTGTATTTCCACGGGCCGTGGAAACGTTAGTGTAAATTTCTGCGGGCCGTGGAAACGAGGATGTGGGTTTAGTGACAGTTTCTCATTTTTCCTAAAAGGAGGCTGCCGACTTCATTTTTCCATCTATCGACTTTGGGAGTACTTTGGATGATTTTATAGAGGATTTTGGAGTTGATTAACACTTGGGAACATTTGATTTCATTTTTCAAGCATGTTAGTTTTATTTTCTAGATATTTGATCTTGTTGTAGTCATGAGTGGCTAGAACTCTAGTTTCTTTAACTTCATGTCTTGACTTTTGGGTTGTGATTTCAATCATGTGACTTGATTTTTGCTTTCAATTTCTATATAGTGAATTTGATTTTGTTTCAATTGAATTTTTATTATAATTTTATTTCTTATTGGCCATTTAAATTAGAGTTAGATCAATCAAGTTATCTGAATTCCAATATCCATAATTGTTTTGTGAGTTAGATTAAGTAACAAGCACTAAACTGATTTTCATTGAATGAATTTAGTATAAATCATATTCACACACTCTTACGCCCCCGAGCTTGTGATGGGTATTGGGTGTTGTTGGGAACATTCACATCAAACTTAATGCAACCTTCCAATCTAATACTGAGTTCTTATTTAGGTTAGGTTAGTGAGGTTAGGGTTAATCAAAGAGATTATTTTGGTTAATTAATGTGGTGAATGGGAAGTCTTAGGGATCGTTAGCACTTCCGAGTACCAACTTAGGTAGAATTGGGTAATTATCATGTCATCTTGGAATCATATTGCTAAGTCATCATACATAGAGTTGGAGTCTTTATAAATTCATAATTTATCTTCTAAGTTAAACGTTTACTTTTTTCTTGAATCATTCTAATTGAATTCATTGCATACAAAAACCCCATTTTTACTTTTGGTAACCCAAGTACATTACAAACAAAATGTATAAATTTTAGCCATGTGTCTCTATAGATCAAACCTCTTATCGTGTACTAACCTTTTAGTGCAATATAGAGTGCTATTTTGGAGTATATTATACCCCTATCATTTGTTGGGTTTGACAACCTAACATCCTATTTACCAGTTTCATTGTAGACTTGAATGCATTAAAGTCTCATTATTTTACCATAATTTATAAATAAGTCCCAAACTAAATTTTGTTTTACGAAAACATGAATGAACGATAAAAGTGATGATTTGGTCATTTTCTCCCTATAACAGATATTTTATCAGTTTCATTGCTGACCTGGATGCCTAATCATTAAATAAGCTAATAAGATGGATATGTTGGTTAGATAATGTTACATATAGTATAAAACTTGATCCTATTGAATTGTATATTTTTTTGGAATATGAAATGCATCTAACAAATACTATAATAATTATACAAACTAGCAACAACTTCAATATTTTTGAAGTATAAAAGAAATTTCAAATTGTATAACTATATTTTATGTTACCCAACATATCCATATCATTAACTCATTTCCCTCCCTTTTTCCTGTGAATACATATTTTACCGGTTTCATTGCTGATCTAGACATCTAGTTTGTAAATAAACTGATGTGGTGGATATCAAGTTTTATGGTAAATGTATCATTATATAACTCATCATATCCATCTCATCGGTTCATTTAATGACTAGGCATCCAGGTTAGCAATGAAACCAGTAAAATGTGTGTTAAAGGGAGAAAATTGTAAAATCATCACTTTTATCGGTAATTCTTGCTTTTCATAAACAAAATTTCTTTTAGGACTTATTCATAAATTAGGATAAAATAATGAGAATTTAATGCATCAAGGTCATCAATGAAACTGATAAACCAGGAAAAAAGGGCCAAATCGCCAATTTTACCAGTAATTTATGGTTTTTCGCTAATAAATTTTAGTTTGAGACTTATTCGTAAATTAGAGTAAAAGAATGAGACTTTAATGGAGATTTCCCTTAGAATGTGCAAAATGTTGGAGACCTCAGTGGGCACCACATCCTAATATAGGCATAATGGCATTAACATGTGTTGGCTGCATCTCATGTGGCACATATATGATATCAAATATTAGAGATATTTGTAGACACCACACCCTTTAGCCTTAGCCCACTAGTCCATGCCTCCAATAATTTGGGCTCTATGTTTACTCCACCATGTAACGAGATAAAAGTTAGAGTAAATTACAGTTTGGTCCCTCTGGTTCTCACTAATATGCAATTTTAGTTCAACTTTTCAGTTTTTAACATGGCTTGTTCTCGTGGTTTCTAAAAGTTACATGCGTTGTCCTTGAGGCATAGGGGTGGCGAATAAGAAAATCATATCATGTTGAGCTGAAACAACTTGAAAATTTTTATATAACACGGATACGACATGACACGATGTTGTATTTTGTTTTAGTAATGTTATATACCATTGTATGCATCTTTTATGTTAGTTTTTTATCAGTGTTTTGTACCATATTTTATGCATTTGTGTCTATATTAGTTTAAATAATGTTTAGCTCATGTATTTTGTCAGAATTCTCGTATTGCTCATGTTTTTATGCCGTTTTCAAATATTTCGAGTGGAGATGTAATTTAGAAGCAACTTAGATGCATATTAGGAGCTTAATGAAGCTAAACCACATAAGGAAACTATAACTTGGGTTAGATTTGTTGAAATTGAAGAGTTCGTGTTCGAAATGCACATTTTTTGAGTTTACACGATCGTGTTTTTGGACATGTGATTGTGTTTCATCTTTGTAACCTTTCCAAGCCAAAAATCGACTTTTGAGACCTCGAAGGAGTTACACAATTGTTCTTTTCCATAAAACACGATAATGTTTTTGAGAAAAGTGTCCAGAATATCATTATACTTCATTAAACGCGAAAAACCGGGATTTTTGGGACTTTTGGGCAAATACACGATCATGTTTTTCCCTAAAACACGATAATGTTCTTTAAGAAATTGTGTTTTTTGTTGTTGGCTCATATATAAAGACTCCTCATATTATCAGTTGAAAGTTGAAACCCTAGATGTTCCCAGACGATCATAGACGACTTTTGGAGGCGATTTGTGCACTTTTTCATCAATTCTTAAAGATAAGAAGACTAAGGATCATCTATTTCATTTAGTTTAGTAAGATTAGTCGTTTGATTTCACTTTTAATTATTCTAGATTAGATTTTATCCATGTCTGGCTAAACCTTAGATTTCGATTCTGCAAGATTAGTACTTTTTATGTAGTCAATCATTAGACTTGGTTTTTATTGTGTGATTATATCTAGTTATTTTAGTTTTACGCTTAATGAATGTTTGATTTATGATTCTTTTTATCCTGATACCTAATTTAGGATTGAATAAGTCTAGTTAATCAGTTGTTGAAATCCATAATCGTTTTGATAAACTAGTAACAAGTAACAAGTAACAGACCGGTTTCATGTTGAGATTTGACTTTGTTGTAAATTAAAATTTCATATTTTTACGTTTCTGATCTTGTGCGAAGTATTGAATATTGTCGAGAATTTTACACAGGTCATAATGTTGCTTTTCTAACTTGATTAAGAGCTTTTTAATTAGGTTAGTAAAAAGTTAGGATTTAACTGAAGAGTTTGTTTTGGTTAATTAATTAGGTAAAAGAGAACTTACAAGAGCTAGTTAGTAGTTTTCAGTACCAGCTTAGATAAAACGCATCGTTAATAACCAGGTTTGTGTTGACTGCATAAATAGGAAAGTCGTAGCAGAACTAAATTCACTTTTTTATTATTGAATTTACTTTTGTTATTTTCACAGCTATTTTAGTTTTTAATTTTACAACAAAACCCCTCATTTTATTATTTGTTGCATTTGACTAGTATGTGCCTTAAGCAAAGAGACATTGACTTTTAGGCTGTGTAGTGTGTTCCTGTGGATTCGACTTTGTTTCCATGTGCTATTCTTTTAATACAACTAAACAGTGATAATTAATTTGTTTACGACGTTCGCGACAACGTTTTAACAAGTAGCATGAAAACGACCAAATCAAAACACGATAAAAACGACTAACATGTTAAGGAAGAAAAAGATGAAATAAAATAAACGTTTAGTTTATTTATGTAACGCCCTGTCCCGCATTGTTTCCTTTTGGGTGCGGGTGAGGTAATTTAGATAATCTGGGTGACTTAAAGAGATTAATTAAATAAGAGGGTATAAACTGTCAATTGTTTGATAGTTAAACTTTAGACTGTAAATCCATATAGATATGGATTGGACGGATTCTAGAAGCTAAAGGATGGCTCAAATCGTCCAAAGAGTTATCTAAGGAATGGATTTGGATAGCCTTAAGAGAAGATTATCCAATTAGGGTTTAGGTTGTAACCCTTAAGGAGTCTACAAGTATAAATAGACCCCATGGCTAAGGGAAATCGGCACTTCATCTAAAGCATAGAAACCCTGGCCGATTTCCTCCCCTCTCCTCTCTCTCAAATCATCCTCCTTGCTATTTGGTGTTTGTAAGCCATTAGAGGAGTGACAATTGTGACTCTAGAAGCTCCAAGACAACAAGATCAACAAGGAATTCAAAGGTATGATTCTAGATCTGTTTTATCATTGTTCTTATTCCTAAATAGTCATTAGAAGTCTTGGATTCAAAGCATGTTTAATTAGAAAGCCTAGATCCAAGCATTAGGGTTTTGCATGCGCACATAGGAAAGTTCTTATGGCTAAAACCCATCAAAAACGAGTTTTAGCCTCCATTATTGAAGAGTTATTCTTTGAAGGAAAGCTTTGAGATCCAACATTTACATCTCCATTTGGTAGCTTGGGAGGTATAAAGTCCAAACCTTGCCTTTTCATTTCAAGGATCTTCTTATTGGTTCATTTTTGGTCATTTTGATCCTTTTGGTTGATGATTGGGAGTTAAAGTCATTTTTGAAGCTTGTAATTGTAGATCTGGATATCTCATGGGTTCTTTGGGCATAAAGGTGCAAACTTTATGGTGGTTTTGGTTCCATGCATGTATTAAGTCAAGTGTTAAGCTTCTTTGAGCTCTAGAGTCCCATTTAGCCATGCATGCACATAAAGTTGGCAACTTTATGTGATTAACCACCTTGAAGAAGTCGGATATGAGTTTGGATCCAAGTGTTAATGGATTAAGTGCTAAATTAGATGGATGTCTATGTATGGTGAGTATGCTAGGCATACAAGTATGTATATTGTGCGTACAAGACTTCCATGCTGTACGCTGAGCGTACAGGTTGAGTACGCCTCGCGTACTCGACAAACTTGGGCCCTTTTGTTTTGGGCTTGGTTGTGTTAGGCCATGTTGGGCCATATGGATTTTATGTTTGGTCAGTCTTGCTTGTTGGACCTTCTTAGGAGAATGCCCATGAAAGGAATTGGGCCTACTTTTGAAAATTGGGCCATATTTGGGCCTTAGATGTATATGTTTTATTTTAGGCCTTTGGTCATCTAGTTTAGGCCTTCGCTTTGGGCCAAGCTTGAGGAAGGGTAAAAACATCTTTTACCCTAATTTGGACTTATAGTGTGAGTCAGTGGCTAGATGTTGATGGGTTGTCATTGTGGTATCTTATAGTGGATGGATTTTAGTGGATCTGAAGTCAGAGATTATTCGTGGGATCAGCTGTTGATGGGGTGTTGTCTTGATGTTGGCAGTTCAGGGATCTGTCAGCCATCAGCCAGGGATCGTCTATTTGATTCGGCAGAGTGAGGTGAGTTTTCCTCACTGTACTTATTGGTCGAAGGCACCAAGGCCAACCCATTGGATTGATATCCTGCTATACACTAATACGTTGAGTATGGAACAGATCTGCATGATTATGCTAGTTGCCGATATGCTAGATTGGTATATCTGTAGGACTACCTATGATTCTATCTACATGAGTACCTATATATGTTTGTTAGCGTTGAATCAAAAAGTGATCCTCTTGAACTTCAGCTACCACAACCTCTCAGCCACCGCAGTCAAGTAGATTCATCAGCAATCATCAACCGAAGTCTCTAGTACCGCAGTCTCTATCCAGTTTACATTACTTTGTCTTTTGTATAAAAAACTCTATTGTCCAGTATGCCTTGCATGGCTACTCTTAGAGTTGTAAATCTGTTATCTTTATGATTCTCTATAAATAGAGCTCATTCTCATGTATTCAAATATCGCATCTAATTCTAATACACATCTCAGAAGTTCTCTTTCTATCTTACTTATTCAATCTTATTACTCTCTTAATCAATCACAACCTCTCCTCGGAGCAAATCCTTTTTGACTTAATCACTAAGTTTGATCTCACTTATTAACTTGGTTTGAATGCATTCCTCGTTATGAATCAGCTTATGTGTATACTTGATATAACAATTGTTGTCATTTACATTTCTTTACTTTTCCGCAACTAACCCTCTAACTTCTAACTCTTAATATTATTGTTGAGCTTTAGATCCTTCGATATTAACTATTCCGCTATATACTTGTTCTAACGTTTGTTCAAGTGTGTCTCAAAGTTTTTCTCTCAATAATTGGTATTAGAGCCATAGTGGTTGCTTTTTGAAAATCGGAACTTTGATTTTTCGAAGAGCCTTCTATACCACTGAAGCTCATTTCTAAAACAAAAAAATGTCAAAACATGGAACAATCGTTATCTCTGAATGTTTCCAACATCGTTGGTGGTTCTAATCGAGCTCCAATACTGGTTGCAAATGAATATCATCACTGGTCACAAAGAATTGAAAGGCTATGAAGAAAGATCCTTAGGTGCAACCAACTATCCTGAACTTGGAGTCATTTTCAAGAGGAAAACTGATAATGTCAAATACTTCATTTCTATGACTGCCATGCATCGTCTCACCAGAAAGCAAGTTGACATCTGCCGAAACGCAGTTGAGAAATCCAAGCACACCACCGCAGAGGTCAAGTTCGAAATACTTAGAAGACTCAACTGGTTGGAGAACATTAGGAAGTTTTGGTGGATCCTGATCAAGTTCCTTAAACTTGATAGCTGATCAAAAGTTAAAGAGGTCACTTAAGGGGAAATTGTTGAATCAAAAAGTGACCCTCTTGAACTTCAGCTACCGCAGCCTCTCAGCCACCGCAGTCAAGTAGATTCATCAGCAATCATCAACTGAAGTCTCTAGTACCGCAATCTCTATCCAGTTTACATTACTTTGTCTTTTCTATAAAAAACTCTATTGTCCAGTATGCCTTGCATGGCTACTCTTAGAGTTGTAAATCTATTATCTTTATGAGTCTCTATAAATAGAGCTCATTCTCATGTATTCAAATATCGCATCTAATTCTAATACACATCTCAGAAGTTCTCTTTCTATCTTACTTATTCAATCTTATTACTCTCTTAATCAATCACAACCTCTCCTCGGAGCAAATCCTTTTTGACTTAATCACTAAGTTTGATCTCACTTATTAACTTGGTTTGAATGCATTCCTCGTTATGAATCAGCTTATGTGTATACTTGATATAACAATTGTTGTCATTTACATTTCTTTACTTTTCCGCAACTAACCCTCTAACTTCTAACTCTTAATATTATTGTTGAGCTTTAGATCCTTCGATATTAACTATTCCGCTATATACTTGTTCTAACGTTTGTTCAAGTGTGTCTCAAAGTTTTTCTCTCAATAATTGGTATTAGAGCCATAGTGGTTGCTTTTTGAAAATCGGAACTCTGATTTTTCGAAGAGCCTTCTATACCACTGAAGCTCATTTCTAAAACAAAAAAAATGTCAAAACATGGAACAATCGTTATCTCTGAATGTTTCCAACATCGTTGGTGGTTCTAATCGAGCTCCAATACTGGTTGCAAATGAATATCATCACTGGTCATAAAGAATTGAAAGGCTATGAAGAAAGATCCTTAGGTGCAACCAACTATCCTGAACTTGGAGTCATTTTCAAGAGGAAAACTGATAATGTCAAATACTTCATTCCTATGACTGCCATGCATCGTCTCACCAGAAAGCAAGTTGACATCTGCCGAAACGCAGTTGAGAAATCCAAGCACACCACCGCAGAGGTCAAGTTCGAAATACTTAGAAGAATCAACTGGTTGGAGAACATTAGGAAGTTTTGGTGGATCCTGATCAAGTTCCTTAAACTTGATAGCTGATCAAAAGTTAAAGAGGTCACTTAAGGGGAAATTGTTGAATCAAAAAGTGACCCTCTTGAACTTCAGCTACCGCATCCTCTCAGCCACCGCAGTCAAGTAGATTCATCAGCAATCATCAACCGAAGTCTCTAGTACAACAGTCTCTATCCAGTTTACATTACTTTGTCTTTTCTATAAAAAATTATATTGTCCAGTATGCCTTGCATGGCTACTCTTAGAGTTGTAAATCTGTTATCTTTATGAGTCTCTATAAATAGAGCTCATTCTCATGTATTCAAATATCGCATCTAATTCTAATACACATCTCAGAAGTTCTCTTTCTATCTTACTTATTCAATCTTATTACTCTCTTAATCAATCACAACCTCTCCTCGGAGCAAATCCTTTTTGACTTAATCACTAAGTTTGATCTCACTTATTAACTTGGTTTGAATGCATTCCTCGTTATGAATCAGCTTATGTGTATACTTGATATAACAATTGTTGTCATTTACATTTCTTTACTTTTCCGCAACTAACCCTCTAACTTCTAACTCTTAATATTATTGTTGAGCTTTAGATCCTTCGAGATTAACTATTCCGCTATATACTTGTTCTAACGTTTGTTCAAGTGTGACTCAAATTTTTTCTCTCAACAGTTAGATGTTAACATATTGTGTTGGGTTGAGTTTGTATTACTTCGTGTTGTAGCCAACAAACCCTGGAGCATTCCAGATATGAGCTGAGGACCAGGTGGTATGCCAGACTCATATTGAGGGCTCAGGTGCATTCTAGATACGAGCTGAGGACCCGATGGTATGCCAGACTCATACTGAGGGATTGAGGGTATTAGAGCATTCTAGATATGGGTTGAGGGTCGAGTAGGGCATGCCAGACTCATAATGAGGGCTCAATAGCATTCCATATACGAGCTGAGGATCGGTTGGTATACCAGACTCGTACCGAGGGCCGAACATTGGTATTCTAATTTGATGATTGATTGGGTTAGGAGCAAGCCATACATAAGCTGTGGGCCCCGGGGGCAAGCCAGACTTATGCTGTGGGCTCAAGAGAATGCCATATATGAGTTGTGGGCCCAATAGGCAAGCCAGACTCATACTGTGGGCTCATGGGTAAACCAGTCTTTTAGCTGTGGACCCAATACATGTTGTTGTTGTTTATGTGCTCTTTGTTTGTGTGTTGGTACATTAGGGGAACTCACTAAGCTTTGTGCTTGCAATTTTGTTTATGGTTTCAGGTTCTTCATATGATTCGTGGCAAGGCGAATGTGTGACCGTACACATCCTTGGTTTTACAACAGATTGGATCTTGGGAGACTCTGATTTTAAATCTTGTTATGGAGACAATGTTTTTGTAAACACTTTTGTTAATAAATGGGTTGTTTTGAAAAGTTTAAATTTGCTTAAATTTTTCAGATGTTACAATTTAATTTAAAATTAATCTCATAAAATATAGAAACAAGAAAAATACGACAAATACATGTTAATACTATGTCAATTTTGTGTCAAATCTCGTAAACGAAACGAAGTCGTGTTTTTACACTTGACACGACTTCGAATTACAATTCTGCCCACTTTGTTTCACATTATGTTTTTTTTTTCTTGTTGTCGTTGATTTCCAAGCCTACTAAGGTAGTTTACCACCAATGAGCCTCTGTTAAATGGGTATAAAATGATAAAACTACCCCTATTTTTATTTTTGTTTTCATTGTCTTTTTTCACATTTTTTAAACTTGAGCGACCATTTCTGTAGACTATTAAAAATGCATTAAATCCTAAAAGCTTCAGCATATTGATAGAGTTCATGTTTTCTATGTCTCTTCCATATTTTAAAGTCGACACTTATGTCTCTCCCACATCTTTGACACCTTGTTCAGGAGTTTAACAAAGAAAATAAGAGAAGGGGAAAGAAAGTAAGGAGAGGAAAGAAGAGAAAGGAAACCAAAAGAAAATTGTATTTTGTGTTCCGAGTTAGAGAGAAGTGAAAGAAAATTATATATTTTGTTCATTTCTCTCAAAATCCTTCTAAATTTGAAGGAAATATAGGAGAGAAAGTTTTTCTTCTATTTTTTTTTCATTAAAAAAACTTAGGAAGACCATTTTTTTACTTTCTTCTCACTCCAATCGTTTCCTTCTTTCATCATTAAGTTAAACTCGAGAACACAGTGTGAAAGCCGATGACCACCTATGTCTCTCCTACGTCCATCTATATCTATCTCTCTATCGATGTTGATGCCTTCATTCTGAAAGTGTTGCTTTTTCACCGTCATCCCATCTCCTCCGCCTAGAACTCACCCTATATGCAGTGGCAGAAGCAGGAATTAATAGTAGGGGTTGCACAATTTTTTTTTCTGGTCAAAGATAATATAAAACATAAAAATGGTTCATTACGTCTAATACAATTTTTTTCTGGTTAAACATAATATAACAACGATCTATTACAATTTAAATTTGTCCTCTTCATGCAGACATCTTTTGAAACCACTCCATTACTTTTTCATTCTCAACTTTCGCATGTGCTTCGATCTCAACATTACAAAGCAATGCATCGTTCATTAAGTCATCACCAATTTTTTTGCGTAAGTCGGTCTTCAAGAGCTTCATCTTTGAAAAACATCTTTCTACACTTGCGGTCGCTACGAGTAATATCAAAGCCAACTTTAAAAGCTTATAAACCAAAGGATAAGACCGATGCTTCCCTATACTAACCATCAAACGAGAAAGGTCTGGAATTCCTTTCAAATGAGTGAAGCGCTCATCTTTGATGCAAAAGTGATAAAATATCTCAAGTTGTCCTTCAAGGTTTATCATATCCGAATCATCAAAGTCATACTTGTATAAATTACCTAACTTCAACGACTTTGATTTGTCAAATTGTGCAAATGAATCACAAGGGCTCAAAGCACTCATGTATTCTAGTAACTGGGTGCTTGTTTCACTAAATAGATCCCAATATTCTATAAGTTTCATATCTACCACCGTGTTGATGATTTCAACCTCAAAATGAAATCTATTTGTCTTTGTAGTCTTACAGTTTCTCGCACCAATATACAACTCTTCCATATCTAAAGTATCAATTTTGTGTGTTTGAAAAAAGGATACTTTTGGCAAAATGCTAGCAAACCCTGTGTTTCTAAAAGATTGCAACGCCTCTATTGTCCCTCTAACCATCGAAGTCGCTTCTAAAATGTCTAGATCTTTTCTTTAAAGTTGCTTTGACAATGTACCCGTGAGGCGTAAAATGTCATACATATGTAAGTAAAACAAGAACTCATATGATTTAAAATATGCTACGATTATGGACGCTTGTTGACGGTTTGCCAATGACCCTCCCTCATCTTTCACAAAATCTAAAACTACAAGAACATCCACTAACAACTTCATCAAACTTGTGAGTGTGTTGAAATGTGAACCCCATCTTGTTTCTCCCACTTGAACAAGTGTAGTCTCTTGATTTAACCCTCTTAATGTTTCAAGTTCACCACTACACAAACCTTTTTGCACCCTTTCTCTTTCTTGTTCCCGTAGTAAGTCTTTTCTTTTACACGAGGCACAAACAACATTAACCACCAACGAAATTTGCTCAAAAAGGTCACTAACATCATCATGCTTTTTTGCAACAGCCACAATCATTAATTAAAGTTGGTGTGCAAAGCAATGAGCACAAAAATTTGTGTCATTCTCTTGTAATATCAAAGCTTTCAAACCATTGAATTCCCCTCGCATACTGCTAGCCCTATGTAACCTTGTCCTCTTATCTATTAAAACAATATATATATATATATATATATATATATATATATATATATATATATATATATATATATATAACAGATAAACCGGATTAAATTAAATTGAAATAACAAAAAAGTAAACAATAAATTACCTAACTAAAACTCAACTTATTACTTGTAAGTACTTCATTTATGGCTTTTTTGAGTGTCAAAGAGGATGGATCCTTCACGTGCACTAGTCTAATGAATCTTTCCTTCACAAAGCCAAGACTATCGACATATCGCAAAACAATATATAGCGATTTGTTCATTTTTTTGAAACATCACTAGATTTATCAACCAATAAAGCAAATACATCTTGACCAATCTCTTCGCGAATATTCAAAAGTACTTCTTGTGCAAAACATTACACAAGTTCTTTTCTAATTTTAGGGGAAATCGGTTGATTGTTTTTAGGAGCATTTTATAAAGTATTGTTGAAAATATCTTCACTAGTCTCTCGAGTGGCTTTTAACACTTCAATGTAAAGCCCTCTATTTTCCGAGTTAACCGACTCGTCATGAGCATGAAACGGTAAACATGTTTTCAATAAAAGTCTAACAACAATAATAGAAACACATAATCGAGCTTTATATTTATGGTCCTCCGCTTCAGTTTGCCTCCTCAAGACTACATTAATAATTTGTTTTTCCCTCATTAAAAATTCACACATTTCTTTTGCTTTGTTGTGAAAACTATCAACACCACCCACATGAGTCCGAAATGCATCTTTTTTATTCCAAGTATCAAAACCTTGGGAAATAAATGCATCTATCCCTCCTCTTTGATTCATGAGGTCTCCACACACATAACAATATAAACAATATGCTCTATTCTTTTTCACACTATATTCCAACCAATCAAAATCATCAAACCATGAAGTAACTAATCTCCTAAATCTATCACCTATTTTCTTTTTTGGAAACTTATGTGCCCTTATTTGACAAGGTCCTTGAAGCAAATACACTTTTCTTACATCATATATTATATTTGATTTGTAACTTGTAATCTTTGGCCTATCCACTAGGTACTTTGGAAGATCTTTCAAGTCAACATTATCATTAGGTTGATTAGAGCATGGTGTTTGTGGAGTTGCATTAGAAACCGAAGGGTTGATTGATTGGTGATTGGTGTTTGTGGAGTTGCATTAGAATTAGAAATGGAAGAGATTGATTGATTGGTGATTGGTATTTGGGAACATTCTTCACCACTTTCATTAGGATTAGGTCTTTGTCTTTTGGTAAAACAAACCACTTAGTTTAACCTATAAAAACATAACAAATACACCTAATCAAACAATAACTTCAATAAAACATAGAAATTTCACCTAATCAAACAATAAATTCAATAAAACATAGAAATTTCACCTAATCAAACAATTAATTCAATAAAAACATAGCAATATAACCTAAGCAAACAATAACTTCAATAAAACATATCAATTTCACCCAAGTTAATCAATAACTTCAAAAAGAAAACATATCAATTTCAAATACCTAAATGAATTGGTAAAACTTACTTACTTCATTCTAGGGCTTGATGAAGTCAATTTTGTTAATCAAGAAAGTAGAAATCGCAACTTTACACCTTAAGCTTTGTGCCAACTGCCATGGTGTCGATCGCTAGTTGCCTTATTCAAGGGGGAAGAACGTAAGAATTCAGAAACACAAAGTGTCGAACAATCAAAGTCACGAACGAAGGTCAATTGGTCAAAGACATGAACAGGTCGTGTCATACTCATGAGTTTTTTTTTCTTTCTTCTAGCCGATAATACAATTAGTTTATTAGGATTTAGCTATTTTTTTTACAAGCAATTAGAATTGGGCTAATTTGTCCAATTAATGTTTTATTTAGGGATTTGGGCTATTAGACAATAATGGATTAAAACATTGGGCTCCTATGTAGCTAATTATAAGTTGTAAGCTTATAATTATTATTTTTCCGTTTGGTAATTCCCGATAGAGTGACACATTTTTTACGCAGTTGCACAAAATGCTTTTAATAGTTGCACGATTTTTTTGTATGTAGTGGCACAACAGGTAAAAATTTAAAAAAAATTGGAAAATTTTCCACTACGTGCACGAAAGCTAGGTGTTGTCGGTGCCATATCGGGCACCTAGCCAGGACTGTCCCTGCCTACATGCAACTATAGCGGAACCCAACCCCTTTATCTATGTGATTTTGGATTTAAATTTGTCATTATATCTCATTATTAATTATAATGAGAAGGACTGAGATGTAGGCAATTCTATATTTTTCTTAACCTCTACTTTGCTCCTTATTTGGAGCTTTCCTGCTAGGTTAGAAGTTATGAATAAATCACCCTAAAACTTGCAAAACATGGATAATAATCATACCTCGTATTAAAAGTATGTTGATTCTTGAAAATGACCAGTGGCGAATCTAGAACCAAAAACTATATGGTTCCTAATGTAAATGAAATTGAAAAAATATGAAAAGAGTAAAAAGTTATGGTGGAGGTGGTGGTGGTGCTGGTAGCAGGTTGTATGCCTTAAAATATTTAAACATCACTTCAATAGCTCTAATAAATTTCTTACAAGTGAACCATACGAGGTCTTATATCTTGAAACAGATTCATAATTTTGTCATTATCGATATTTTTTAAAGCATTTTTTTTCAATATACGACATTAAACTATCACTCAAAAATTGATCACTCATTTTTTAAGCGTATACAAGAAATCTAAGATTTTAAACATATGGATTGATTATGGTTGATGGAGGGTATGAACGACAACAAAGGGCGACTGGGCATGGTCAAACGGTGATTGGTGAATGGAAGTCGGTAGGCGCAACAGTTTAAGGCTTGAGGCCGCATGGAACGGGAGTCATTGAATCGTTGAATGTCGTTTCCATTTTTTTTTAAATTTTAGATGGATTGGGCTATATTTACACATTGGTCTTCTTCTAAATGGTTATTAGATATAAAAATATAGGTTCAATGATATTCTTTTCTTAAAAAAATTATTAAACAGTTCTTTTAAGAATATTTAGGTAGTTCCTATTTTATATATATATATATATATATATATATATATATATATATATATATATATATATATATATATATATATATATATATATATATATATAGGGTTAGGTTCACGTGAGACCACTATATTTTATGAGACGGGGAGACGCAATCATAGCCACTCATTTTGTAGATAAAAAAACATTTTTAAAATGCAAAATAATTAAAAATTTACGAATTTTTTTAAAGTATTATTTTCGTCACTTTTTTATCAAAAAAAATAATAAATTGCCGTTTTTTTGAAATATCTATGAAATATTCTAGTGGAATATTAGAATATTTTATATATATGACAAATCTATTAGAATATTAGAATATTCTAAGATTCTAAAAATCACTTTGAAATATTTATGTTTTAAGGGTAAATTGATTCATATTTAATGAACGGATCACCAATTCGTGTGTTTATGTGCTTTAGGTTCAGTCATTTTTAGGAGTAAGTTATCAATTGGTGATGCTATGATGATAGTGATGTTGATATTGATGACATGACTTATATATTAATTAAATTAATATCTAAAATAAACATAATAAGAAAAGGACGAACAAAGACAAATCTTGTCATTTTCGTAAATTTAACAAGAGCATTATAGATGGTAAATCATGGATCATGAATGCAACTTTTAGAAATTAGATGACAATGACGGTCTGACGGATATAAGATTCAAACTCAAGGATGTCTAACTTAATTGAGATAATAAAATCAACTATGTCGAAAAGGTTTGGGTACCGATTCGATCTTCAATGTTAAATTTTTTATTTATCATTTGTTAACTTAAAAGAAGATTAAGAATTAAATATAAATTTTGGTATCTAAAAAAAATTGTTTATTAAAAACACCATGGTACAACTATACGTTATTTTTTTTAGTTTAAAAACTACTTAAAGCCAATATAATTAATGTATATTGATTTTGGTTTAATTAAAAAATTATGGGATTGTGTAATAATAATAATAGTAAGGGTGTCTATCTAAACTTTAAGGATATCCACCAAATAACATAATATAAATCTTAAAAAAAATCCATTTAAGAGATATCAATAGACATCTCATCTTAGTAAATCTTAGTAATTAGTAGTAGGGATGAGAATGAGTCCAAACCCGGACCAGTAGACCCAGACCCGAAAAATTTGGAAACCAGTTAACAAGATTTTGTAGGACCTGTATATAAGAATCGGTTCCGGTTCGGTTCCGAGTAAGGTACCGCGTAAAGTGGGTCTTGAACTGGAAACTCGGAAACATCAAAGTAGGTCGGGTGGAACCGGGTAAAGTGGTTATGAATCAGAAAAACCATAATTTTTTGGTAATTATTTAGTGGTTGAACTTTGAAAATTTTCAGTTTTGATATCCTGACTTAGGAGGGCTATAAGTCATTGAATATTAAACCAAAAAATGAAAAAAAAAAATTATACTCTAAAATTATTTAAAATATCTATACTACACGTTGCAAGAAACCTCATAATAATCCGACATTAACGAATTAGATATGTTTGTTTTAAAATTTCACATAATATAAAAATAAAGATGAAAAATAGAAAATTTTGCAGCTTTGATATCCCGACTTTGGGTGACTGTAAATAAATGAATATGAAACCCAAAAATGACTAGTTTAAAATCATATACAAACTCTAAACTACAATTTGGAAAAACCCTCATGCTATTCTGACTTCAAACGAATTAGATATGTATGTTTTAAAACTTTTATAAAATACAAAAAAAAAAAAAAAAAAAAAAACCTTAAAATTCCTAGCTTTGATATTCCGACTTTGAGGGACTGTAAGTCACTGAATATGAACCAAAAAATGACAAAATATAGTTTAAAGTCATGTAAAAACTATAAACTACACTCTGGAAAAACCTCGTACCAATCTGACTTCAAATGAATGAGATATTCATATTTTAAACTTTTCACAGAAACCGGTTTCAGCCTCTAAATCCGGTTCCAGTTCTTAACACGGTTCCGGTTCTTAAACCCAATCTACCCTGACCCGAAGGACCCGAACCCCGTATAAAGTCATTCTTTAAACCCGGAACCGAAACCAATTTTATATATTCCGATTCTAAAGGTTCCGGTCCGGTTTTTCGATTCTAAATTTCATCCTTATTTAATAGCATCGCTATACCTTGATTTTGTTTAATTTAAAAATTACTTAAAGTCAATATAATAATTGTATATTGATTTGGTTTAATTCAAAAATTATGATGGTGTCTATCTCATAATAATAAAAGTATCCATCTAAAAGTTTTAATGGTGTCTATCTAATAACATAATATAAATCTCTAAAATAATTTACATTCCAAAGGACGTCTTTGGACACCCTTTCCTTCTTAGTAGCATAACCATTGCCATATAGAAGAGCTATGTCAAATTTTTTAAAAATTAGACTATAACCACATATGAATATAAACGATATAGATCAAAACTATAGTTTACTTTAAAAATTACTTAATTTTATCAAAGAAATAGTTTTACATTTGATACTAATTTTTTAGAAAATGAAATGATTATTCAAGTGAAACAAATAACATTTGTTCATCTGTCGGTTTATCAACAATATGTTTTCAAACAACCTTTTCATTAAAAAAAAATAATGAGAAAAGAAAAAGAAAAAAGGAAAAATAAAATCTTCTTTTCAGATTGACCTAATAGTAATACACTTTAACAAAATAGTATCACATAACCACACGTAATATGAAGTTCTTTATAAATTAAAAGCACCGTCTAAAATAGTGGGAAAAGATCAACAATCCATTATCATGTTTATTAGTACATGACTACATTCTAAAATTACTCTCGTGTCATTCATGAACCCAATTGCTTTGAAACGTCTAAAATCCAACTCATAAAATATTAACACACAAATATCTAAAATAATTTTGGGTTTTATTTATTTATTTTAAAGATAAGAGGACACTTGTTGTTCATCTACCTAGTCAAACAAAAGGGGCATGACCCAATACACATGACACCTTTACCTAACACACCATTTTTATCAACATACATCGACTTTTATGCTTTTAAACAAAATTCATCTTTTTATTCATCTATCATTTTCATGTCCTTTTATTATTATTATTATTATTATTATTATTATTATTATTATTATTATTATTATTTTTGCTTTTTTTTTCCTGATACCTATGATTGAGTTGTATACTTTGCTTTTAGAAGATTGGGGACATTATAATTTTGAATTTCACATCGTTAAAAAAAATAATATAACTTATTTTAAAAATTGAATAAAACATGGACTTTATTTGTTTTTAGTTTAAAAACATTTCGTCTACTAATGTTTTGAAGTACTTTTTATATGATATATTTTGTTACAATATTATAAATTCAGCTTTTGTGAACTAATTGTATTTAACTCCATGTGTTTCGCATATTGTTATCTTGATGATTTTCTTATGTCTAATTGTTTATGATACAAATATTTTGAAAGGGCATCTTATTAATATACTTATGTCACTGTCGTCATTTAAAATACTTAAATACTACAAGTCAGTAATTAGAGTGGAACATAGTTGAATTATAGGTTAGTTGTCCTTCATCGATTTTAGATTTTTTTTCCCTAGATTCCAGCTTATATAACGCAGGAACATAGTTGCCAAATGCTCACACCTGTCCAATTTTCATTCCAGAAAGACACCAGATTACCTCGACCCACCATACTTCTGATTTCTAAGCAACCTGCCTTTCATGAACGAAGTTACCCAATCAAGCCGATTTTTCGTATCTAGTAGTAATCCAAGAAAAAACATATAATATTAATAAAATATTGAAAACATCATATACTTTCTCACAGTGGTGGAGCCAGAATGAAATATCATAGGTAACACATCGAAAAAATTTCACTACACCAAAAATATTCCCAAAAAATTTTCATTGCGCCTAAAAATTTAATGGATACCACGGGCTATCTTAGACACCTACATAGATCCTCCCCTGCTTCCTCGTAGTAGAAGTGCATAACATTTTGTATCGAAATCTCCAACTGACACAAAAAATGATATGAGGTCTTGAGCTCGTTGCTAATCGAATAAGACCAGAATTTGGTTTCACAAATCATTATTAAGATTGTAATGGATAAATAATGATGAATTTGGTTTTGGGAAATTTTTAGGAAAATTTTCTAAGAACAACAAAAATCTTGAAAACCTGCTTGGTTCGTTCAGTTTTCCAAAGTTTTCTAGGAAAATGAAAATTTCTAGTTTTTCAAATTGTATGTAAATTAGAAAAATGATTTTTATAGTTTTCCAAAGTTTTTCAAACTTCTAAGATGGAAAATAAAAACTACACTAGTTCAACCAAACACGTTTTCTAAAATTTTCATTGAAAACTGAAAATGAAAACTCAGCTCTATCTTATGAAAACATTTTCTTAGAAAATAAAAACAATTTTCCACAACCAAGAAAATATTTTGGTTGTGGAAAATTGTTATCATTTTCTAAGAAAATGTTTTCAGAAAATAAAGTTGAGTTTTCATTTTTAATTTTTAATGAAAATTTTAGAAAACTCTTTTAGTTGGAACTTGTGAAGTTTTCATTTCCCATCTTAAAAATTTGGAAAACTTTAAAAATCACTTTTCTAATTTACGTACAATTTGGAAAACTGAAAATTATCATTTTCTTAAAAAACTTTGGAAAACTGAACGAACCAAACGTGTTTTCAAAATTTCCGTTTTTCTTGGAAAATTTTCCTAGAAAACTGAAAATTTTTCCACCACCAAACGAACCCAAAGTGTTCTGTTGTTTCAACTTTATGCAAAACATATTGAAGAATTAACACATGCATTTATGGACAAATTAGATAAAAACAAACGAGCTTAAAGAGTTCACTTTTTTGGAAACAACAACTATATTATAAAAAGACACACGATTAACAAGTGATTAAGACGTGAGCAAAGTATAGAGTTACAAGAGGAAAATCGAAATAATGAAGAAAACTAACAAAATGGAGAGATATATTTGAACCAAGCATAATACAGAGTAATAACCTCATCAACGATTTTGTAGGATTGGTGTGTAAAGCCTTGAAAGTCTTTTTATTGGGTGCCTTCCAAACGAACCATAAAAGACCATGAAACACCACAGTGATTATCGCTTTCTTCCTCGAACGATTCCCCCAAGTAGCTGTAAAGTTAAGAAATTCACTTACACAATTGAAGTGAGTGCATCGTATTCCACGCCATTTTAAAATCTATTCCCTAGCCGTCATCGCCACTAGGCATCCAATTAGCAAATGATCGACAATCTCGTGAGCATTATCACATAGAGAACATAGGGTTGAAAGTACCTTAATGCCCCTACCGGGAAGATTAACAGTCACAAGAATTATACCCAATGATGTCATCCACCCAAAACAATGATTCTTTAAGGGGATTACGTTTAAGCAACTGGTTATTGTTCCATTTGAGGAGCCAGAAATGGAATCAATCTTCTTATGCAATACATTGAATGAGTATCTTCCATCTGGTGTTAAACTAAACAAAAACCGTTTCGTGAGAGATCGACATTGACTTCCTACAACAAGTGTAATAAGTTATCCAGATCATTCAAATTCTTGGCCTCCATAGTTCTTGATTTACACCTCCATGTAAAATCTAATGTGGATATCCTCTCATAAACAAAACAACACTTCAATGTTTCTAGCTTGTATAACCTGGGGAATCTTTCTTGCATCGTTAATGGGCCACAACATTTGTCCTTCTAGAATAGAATATTCACATTCGATCTCGGGACTAGTTTGAAGAGTTCCTGATGATAAGTGATGTGGAATTCAAGTAGGCTTTTTATGGCTTGGCTATATCACACCATACTCTGCTGATTGAGGATTTTGCAATTAAAGTGATTGGTTTTGTAACACCCAAAATCAGGAAGGTCAAGAAAGGAAAGGAAACTCTAAGTCACAGGGCCGACTCGTCGAGTCCAAGGAGGAACTCGGCGAGTCCGAGCGGGATCCGGGTCGAGGAGTAAGTGACCGACTCGGCGAGTCGGCTAAGGGGACTCGGCGAGTCTGGTTTGAACGAGGAAAACCCTAATTCCGGGAGTTGTATCCTATATAAAGGGAGTTATCTCCCTCCCTTAGCCTCCATTTCATCCTAGAGAACCTGTAAACCCTAGATTTCGTGTGAGCTTCCATCATTTGAGAGAATTAGCTTTAGAGGAAGGAAATTTTGGAAAGGAACTTGAAGATCAAGAAGGTTGCTTCAAAGGAGAGGTGTAGATCCAAGATCTACTTCAATTTGTGTTCATCTTGGAGGTAATAAGCTGCCATTTTCCCTCATTTACATCTAGATCTATTTTTGTTATGAGATTTGGGGGTTTTATGGTTGTTTGAGACCCAATTCGAGTTTGGGGGCTTAGATATGTTGTTGCCACTTCAGATCTAGGGTTGGGATGGTCCATTATGTCATAAAGCATCAGAAGATGAGTAGTTGGTGAAGCCCTTTTGTCCTTAAACCTAGCCCTAGTGTGTTTTGAGCCTAGATCTCTTTAGTTATATGTAAAGTTTGCAACTTTACGTGAGGATTGAGCTTTGGAAGTATGGATCTATGATTTGGAGCCCCTGCATGGCTCGAAAAGCCACTGTAAGGATTAAGAACTGGAGCGACTCGGCGAGTCACATGGGTCGACTCGGCGAGTTGGATGAAGTTGGGCAGGAACTCGGCGAGTTGGAAGAACAACTCGGCGAGTCTGTTGAAGATTGCCTTGGACTCGACGAGTCTGTTCTTGGACTCGACGAGTCATGTCGCAAAACCCCAAACCCTTCGAGTTAAGACTCGGATCAGTGAGTTGAGTGGGAACTCGGTGAGTTGGACAGAACAGGACTCGAAAATCGGTAGACTCGGTGAGTCAGGGGCTGTCTCGGCGAGTCGAGTCGCGGATGAAAGGATTCCGAGCTAATGAACTCGGCGACTAGGGTTAACCTGGAAGGTTGACTTTGACCAAGACTTTGACTTTGACCAGAGTTGACTTAGTTGACTTTCGGGGGACAGTTAGACTAAGTGTTGCTTTGATATTGGTAGCTCAGGGAGCTAGAGGAGCAGGAGTTCAGAGAGTTGTCGGGCAGCAACTAGAGGGGCTATCAACAAGTTTAACAAGTGCAGGTGAGTTTCCTTTTTGTGTGAATGGGTCTAAGGCCACAATGCCGGCCCATGTAGTTATGAGTAGAAGACCCGGGGGTTAGCCCTAGGCACAGTATGCTTGTATGATATTCAGGACAAGGTCCAATGATAGCGGGCGGGTGCCCAAGGAATGGTTTATATAATAGTTTATACTTGTTGTCTGTGTGATACATGTACGTGTCGGGTAGGGAGGTGAGTGTGGGCGAGGTCCAAAATGAAAAATCGGTTTTGTAAAAAGAGTTTGAGAAAGAAAACAGTTTTAGAAAAGCAAAAGAACTCAGAAAGACAAGAATTTTGAAAGGAGAAAAGGGTGTGGTGCATGCAATCAACCGAGCTCAAGTAAGTACCCACAAAATACCCTTACAAGTTTATGATTTGATTATCAGTTAGTAGACAAAAATGCTAGATTAGGACTAAGGATCTAGGGAGGATGCCTTATGTGCCCGTTATATGTACCTTTGAGCTGCATGATAATGCTGGTTAGACAGTAGTAGGATAGCCTGTTTAGGTTATGCCTGAGTTATGAGTTTGTGTTGCATGCTAGTACAGATTCTTGTTATGTGGATATGATTTCTTGAGTATGTTATGGTTAGATTTTCCCTTGTCCGAATGCTGCTTGCTTTGTGCATTGTGGGATTCTGAGGGATGGGAGTTAGCCATTAGATGAATACGTCACGTCACATGTGATCAGGGTTGAATAATCTCAGATTACTGGATTTGAACCTATTGCCGCTCTTGTTTGAGTCCAACCGTTGTAGGGACGAGTCTTTTACTCAAAGGATTATTTGAGCCTCGTCACATGTGATGGTATTCAGGTGATGGCTAATTGGCATCACAAGGAGGCCTTCAACAGCTGAGGACTGGTTTGAGTTGAGTCGGAGGTTCCCTAGGGTAAGCCTAGGATGAGATAATGCTGGGAGCAGTAGTAGTGGAAAAGGGACCTGGTGGAGTCGAAGCAATTCCTGAGGAAAGTACGGATAGATGTGGAAGGTAGTATGGGCCCGTACTACTGAAAGCAGAGGATCCGTACTTGATTCGGGAAAGGCCGAGACATGACTGGGAACCTGGCAGTGCGTGTGTTTGGTCTCGCAACATTGATAAGTATTCTAATAGTGGCTGTGGTATATTTCCAGTATGGTGACGTTGCGAGAGAGGCCAGTGGGCGGATCAGGCGCCGGAGAGGGATCAGGCTCGGGTTCAGGGGCCGAGCAGCTCGAGGAGCAAGTGAGGGAGTTGATATTAGTGGAGGTTACGCGCATTATTCTAGATCAGACTCCTGTGATCTTTGGCACGGTCAAGGAGGGTATATTGGGGATTTTGGATGAGAGGCTGGGAGCCTTCCGTACCGAGATGATGGCTTTGATGGGAGCGTGTACCTTGACATTTCGAGAGTTCAGGGCTTGCGGGGCACCAGATTATCATGGGGCTAGGGACCCCATCGCTAGCAGCAGATGGTTGGCTGATGTTGCCAACGCATTTCGTACGATCCGGTGTCGTGAGGAGGACAAGGTCAGACTCGCCTCCTGTCTTCTGAAGGACAAAGCGAGGGATTGGTGGGAGGAGATCGGTCATGCTTTGGGGGATGATGCCGCGTTGGACACGATGACATGGAGCGATTTCTCGGCCAGGTTCAGGGCGGAGTTTTCGCCAATTATTGAGGTGTAGCAGTTGTCACGGGAGTTTCAGGATTTGACGCAGACCACTGAGACTGTGGCGGAGATCACCACCAAGTTCAGGGAGAGGGCTCTTCTTGTACCGCAGTATGTCGCGGATGAGGAGATGAAGAAGGCCCGATACCATGAGATGTTGAGGGATGACATCAGGCAATTTGTGAGCAGGTCCAGCTGCAAAACGTTGGAGGATATGATCACGCGAGCTAGGGAGAGAGAGATTGATTTGGAGAAAATCCGGAAGAGGAAGCCGGATGAGGTTCAGGCAGCCATAGGTCGGGAAAAAGGCCCAAAAGATCGGATTCGAGATCGAGGGATTATCAGGACCGCAGCCGGTGCGGGAAGTGTGGCAGGGCGCACGGGGGTGCGTGCATGAGTGGTAGCGGTGGTGAGTCTGGCTGCTTCAAGTGCGGTCAGATTGGTCATTTTAGCAGGGATTGTACTGTTACCACCACACAGGGATCAGACTTGATATGTTTTCACTGCAACCAGCAGGGCCACAAGAAGGCCCAGTGCCCCAGTTTGCTTCCGGCAGGACGGGTGATGGCACCTGCCCCTGCAACTTTGAGGATCACAAACGACCGTCAGGGTCGTGAAAAGGCGCCTGCGGTAGGAGGCAGGGCTTTTCAGATGACTACCTTGGAGACGCGGGCAGCATAGGACGTTGCAGGTATGCGACTTCCGTTTTCAGTCCTTTTATTTGTGCATGATTGTATTGTTTTGGTTCTGCATCATTATCGGTATGAGTATTTTATTTTGTGCAGCTTGATTGTGATCGAGTTATATGCCATTTGCATACCTTGGATATTTGAATGGTAGTTAAGGGATGGGCTCTATTGGAGAAGGTTACTTAGGATGCAGTAACTGTAGCATGCCTGGGAAGGACTTGGTATGTCTCGCTAGTTCAGAGCCGTATAGTTTTAGAAATAGACTGGTTAGATCCCTAGCTATGGTAAGCTTGGGTTTCCTCAGTGGATTGATTATGGAATGGTAGCAAGGATTGGGATTTCTTTTCGAGCATCGAGCATCGAGGTGTAAGCAGGATCAAAGTGGGGGAGAATCCTCCGAGTGCACAAGGGTAAGAGCACGCAGATCCAGAATGAATACGCGATCTCTGAGAAGGAAAAGAAGTAGTACAACGTTTGATGGATTGAGGAGTTCAGGGTTGGGAGTTTGAAAAACCCCCATCGGCTAGTGCGTGTAATGGTGATGGTTAGTACATGGTTGGGAATTCAGGTTGGAGGATCGCCTGTAGGACTCGAGTGAGTCGGAAGGAGGATCTTGAGAACTGATAGCATGGGGTGCTTTCGTATTAGCGGTCAGTGGTAGAAAGTGCTGTAAGACTACGGGACAGCCGTAGCATCCACTAGCAGTCAGTGGTAGAAGTGTTGTAAGACTACGGGGCAGCTGTAGCATCCACTAGCAGTCAGTGATGGAAGGTGATGTAAGACTGCAGGTAAGCCGTAGCATTTCATAGTAGCTTTGTTGGCGGAGTTGGGGCGAGGCCCTTATCTCCTAGTGATCAGATAGGGATCAGGAATGGGTAGTGGACGAGAATGATAGGGAGTTTGTCTGTACAGCCCTAGAGAGGTGAGACCTTGGGAAAGGCCGCTCTAGGATGTAGTCAGGTGAGACTCGTGGGCGAGACCCGTGAGAGAATAGCAGTATAGGTGAGACCTGAGAGCAGGGTTGCTCAGTAGTATGGTTGGGTGAGACCCTGGGCAAGGCCCGAGCGAGAGTGGTTAGACGAGTGGGACTAGAAGGATAGAGGCGGGTGAGACCCGTAGGTGAGGCCCGTGAGTTTTAGGAGCACAGGTGGGACATGGTAGGGACCTTAGTGTCGAGATAGGGGATCGAGGATACCAGAATTGTAGTACCTGACTGGCAGAATAGATTGAGCAGTTATAGGTGGTCGAAGTTTCTTCGGAAGTCGTTGGGAGCGACTAGGAGTTGTGTTGGGGCTAGCGATCAGTGGGAGCTAGTAATCCAGATATTGATAGATTGGTAGGGACCAGGGTGGTCTCGGTTCATCCGGAAGGCAGATAAGGAATAGCATAAATTTCTAGCCAGTAGCAGTACTGGTAAGCGGTCTTTGGTGGAATTTAGTTAGTTGATCGTGGGGTGCTCGACACCCAATTATAGTAGAGAGGAATGCTCAGTGGATACTAGCAATAATGACCCGTACTGGAAGTAGCGGGGGTGATGGAGTTGGTGAAGGATGGGACCTTCACAGTGACAAAGTGTAACAGCCCGGAATTTCAGGTATTTTCTTAAATCATTTTGGGGCACATTTAGGAGGGGACTCGGCGAGTTGGTGCACGACTCGCCGAGTAGGGCCATGGTCTGGGTCGCAGACGCGCGACTGGACTCGACGAGTCCAATAAGGGACTCGGCGAGTCGACGCTGTTTCAGCTGAACCCTAGCCGTTTCGATTCTGAATCGTATATAATGATATTATGGCCGTCATGTCGTGTCTTTTGGCCGATTGAAGATCCCCTGGGAGTGTGTGAGCATCTGAGGCAAGAGAGAGGATTTGAGAAGGCTTGAAGAGATTGCTAGACAAGGAGGAGCAAGGTGGTGATCAAAGGAATTGAGTATTGGAGGTTTGGAGACACAGGAAACACGTTCCAGGTAATTTTCGGATCGAAATCTGTAACTTTTACGTTGTATGCGAGTTTAGGGTTTAGGAAACCCAATTAAGGGTTAGTTAGATTATGTTGTTGTTATAAGTGTTTAAAAACCCCCTGAAATAGTAAATGTGAAAGTCCAGGAAGCCCTATATCTATATACTTCGAAATCATGCGAAATACAGGAGGCAGCGGGTTGACTGCATGGCGGGGACTCGCCGAGTCCAATGATCAGACTCGGCGAGTAGCTTGAAGATTCACTAGAACTCGCCGAGTTGTTCTTCAGACTCGGCGAGTAGCTTGAAGGTTCACTAGGACTCGTCGAGTTGTTCTTCCGACTCGGCGAGTAGCTTGAAGATCTACTGGAACTCGTCGAGTCGTTCTTCAGACTCGGCGAGTGGTGTCAGGATGTCTATACTCGTCGAGTTACCCTTGGCACTCGACGAGTCCGGTCCAAATTGACCGTTGACCTGCATATATCTTAGAGGGGTCAGTTGTCTTGTTTGATAAGGTCATTAACTAAGGCTGTGGTATTATAGGGAACCTGCGGACTAGCGGATTGTGTGCGAGTAGCTCGAGGAGGCTATAGCCTGCGTACTACGAGGTGAGTCTTCTCACTATACTTCACCCGGAAGGGTTTGACTGTTAGACCGGAAGGTCGCGTGTGTTATATTCATGCTATGTCTAGAGAGATAGATGCTTTATATGCGATGTGTGCTTATATGTGTTGTATGATTATACGGGCCGGAAGGCGAGACTTATGCGTTAGAAAGAACGGTATGATATATGTGCTTATGTGTTAGAGTATTTGTATTATGTGTTATATATGTGTATGGGCCGGAAGGCAGTTATCTTGTGGATCGAAAGGTCCGGGCCGGAAGGCAATGTTATGTGGATCGAAAGATCCGGGCCGGAAGGCAATGTTATGTGGACCGATAGGTCCGGGCCGGAAGGCAATATTTTGTGGACCGAAAGGTCCGGGCCGGAAGGCGTATGTGGGTAAGTCGTATACTGGGGAAACTCACTAAGCATTTATGCTTACTAGTTGTGTTTATGTTTTTCAGGTACTAGTGATGACCGTGGGAAGGCGCCGGCGTGACACGTACACACTGCCACTGCTGGAGATCTTGGAGATTTATTATTTTTATTTTGAAACAAACTTGGAATAAACCCTTTTGTCGAATAATGATGTTTTATTTTTAACAAAAAAATTTATTTGAGAATTGAGTCGTTACAATTGGTATCAGAGCCTAGGTTTGAGGGATTCAGGTGTACCTTTGGGTGCAACTGAACTCAGACCGGGGATTTGAGGAAAAACTTTTTCTTAAAAATAATAAGGACATAACATTTTATAAAGGGCAAGGCGGTAAAAACAAGGGTGGAACAGTGTGTACGAGCAGCCAGCGCCCGAACGGTAAAGATCCCCAGAATACCTTACGATGTTATGTTATGCACTGAATTATGAATTGTTATGCATGCTAGCAGACTAGGTATACATGATAGGAATAGAATTGCCTGTTTTGTGATGCCTTAGTCTAGGGAGATTGCTTATATGAGATATTTGGTAGCGTGCAAGTAAATAGTACATACTAGAAGTAGAGTACCCGTTATTCGGGATTTGGGGAGGAAGATTTGGGACGAATACTGATACGGTGTGGTCGGTAGTATTGGGCCCGTACTACCGAAGGCACCGGATCAGTGGAAGACTCAAATAAGAATCCCTGGAAATCGGAGACTAGGTAGGGCGCGTATTGAGTACAATTGTACTTGGTGGAGTCTCTGATGATTTTATGTTGTATTTCAGAGACATCATGGTTGTCACACGCAATGGGGCGAGTTCGAGCGGTGCGAGTGACGAGGAGATTCGTCAGATTATTCAGGAAGAGGTAGCTGCGGCGGTCCGGGCTGAGATCCCGGAGATGTTTGGGTCTATTAAGACCACGTTGATGGAGGAGTTTGAGGAGCGGTGCGCCGCAATTTCTGAAGCTGCAGTTGCTGCCGCTACCGCAGCGGTGGCTGCTGCCAGGCCGCAAGGGGGTGATTCATTACCATTCAGGGAATTCAGCAACACGAAACCCCCTGAATTTGATGGGACGCAGGATCCGATTGCAGCCATGAGGTGGATCGCCGACATCGAGGGGTGCTTCTATACTTGCTCATGCCCGGAACACTTGAGGGTACGGTTCGCTTTGAACCAGCTCCGTCTGGGAGCGAAGGATTGGTGGAAGTTCGTGACGGTGAACTTCACTCAGGCAGAGATTACGGCAGTGACATGGGAGAGGTTTACGGAGATGTTCAGGGATGAGTACGTTCCCCCGGTAGAGAGGGAGCGGTTGATTCAGGAGTTCTTGACCCTTAAGCAGGGTACTGATTCCGTGGCAGTGATCACACGGAAGTTTCATGAGAGGGCAATGTTCTGCCCCGAGCTGGTATCTACGGAGCAGTCGCGGATGAGCCGCTATTTGGGTGTTTTGAAGAGGGAGATTCGGGAGTTTGTGTCAAACTCCACCTATCGCACTTTCACTGAGCTTCAGGCGAACGCCAGGAAGCGCGAGATTGAGTTGGAGACTCAAGCGAGGGAGGAAGCTGAGTCTCGGCAGGTGGATCGACGGTCGGCCCAGTCTCAGCCGGCAGCCAAGCGGATTAAGTTCGCTGATTCGAGGATGGGAGGTTCGAAGGGTCGCACTTGCGCGCAGTGCGGCAAAAGTCACGAGGGGGCGTGTCGAACTGGTGGTTGCTACAAGTGTGGCAAGGACGGACATATTGCCAGGGATTGCCCTAAGGGGTTTATGGTTTGTTTTCACTGCAACCAGACAGGCCATCGGAAGGCCGAGTGCCCGCAACTTCGTCAGGGAGCTACACCTACTACCCGGACTACTGAGACCCGACCGGTGAAGGTCGAGGCCCCGAGGGCTCGCGGGAGAGCCTTTCAGCTGACTGCGGAGGAGGTCCGCGCTGCGCCCGATGTTGTGGCAGGTATGTTATCTTTCATGTATTTAATTAAAGGTCGAAATGTTATGCTTATGTTAATATATGTGTAGGTACTTTCCTTGTGAACTCTATGCCTGCTCTAGTATTATTTGATTCGGGTGCGAGTAGATCGTTTGTATCGTTAGCTTTTAGTCAGCACATCGGCGTTAGTCGTGAGCCGTTAAGTCGGCCTTTGAGCGTTTCCATTGCGGCTGAGAGGGTGATTCGTGCTACGGAGGTTTTTCGGGGATGCGTGCTAGAGATCTTCGGGGTCGCATTTCCGATTGACCTAATTCCTATTGCGATGGGTGATGTCTGTGTCATTGTAGGCATGGACTGGTTGAGCCGATTCAGCGCTGTCATCGACTGCGAACGTCAGTTGGTGACTATACGAGACCCTAGTGGGGGAGTTCTTACGGTGTACGGCGAGGGTACCCGTTCGAGATCAGCTTTTTGTTCGGCTGCTAGGGCGAGGCAATGCCTACAGCGGGGATGTAACGGTTTCGTGGCATATGTGATGGATACGCGGGTGAGTTCCGAGAGACCGAAGACATTGCAGGAGGTTCCAGTGGTGCGCGAGTTTCCAGATGTTTTCCCCGAGGATTTGCCGGGAATACCTCCTGCGAGGCAAGTGGAGTTTGGTATTGACCTAGTTCCGGGGGCGGCGCCTATTGCGAAGGTGCCTTATCGTCTTGCACCTCCAGAGATGCAAGAATTGTCCTCGCAACTTCAAGAGTTGTTGGGGAAGGGATTTATTCGGCCGAGTAGCTCGCCGTGGGGAGCACCGATTTTGTTCGTCAAGAAGAAGGATGGTTCACACCGGATGTGTATCGATTACCGGGAACTGAACAAGGTGACAGTTAAGAACCGCTATCCGTTACCAAGAATCGATGATCTATTCGATCAGTTGCAAGGGGCATCTTGGTTTTCCAAGATTGATTTGAGATCAGGGTACCATCAGGTAAGGGTGCGGGATGAGGACGTCCAGAAGACAGCCTTTAGGACGCGGTATGGGCATTACGAGTTCGTGGTGATGCCTTTTGGGCTCACCAATGCCCCAGCAGTGTTCATGGATCTCATGAACAGGGTATGCAGGCCGATGCTGGATCGGTCTGTGATTGTATTCATCGACGACATTCTGGTGTATTCGCGTTCTAGGGAGCAGCATGAGGGACATTTGAGGGAGGTCCTTGAGGTACTGAGGTCGGAGAAGCTATACGCAAAATTCTCCAAATGTGACTTCTGGTTACGGGAGGTTCAATTTCTGGGGCACGTTGTAAATCAGGCAGGGATATTGGTCGATCCGGCCAAGGTGGAGGCGGTGATGAGATGGGAGGCACCAAAGTCACCTTCGGAGATCAGGAGTTTCCTTGGGTTGGCAGGGTACTATCGAAGGTTCATTAGGGACTTCTCCAAGATCGCAGTGCCACTTACCAAATTGACCCGGAAGGGTGTTACATTCTCATGGGGACCCGAGCAGCAGACTTCCTTCGAGACACTTCGTCAGAGACTGTGCGAAGCACCAGTATTAGCCCTTCCTGAAGGGATGGAGGATTTCGTCGTATATTGCGACGCATCGATTTCAGGACTGGGTGCAGTGTTGATGCAGAGGGGCCATGTGATAGCCTATGCGTCGAGGCAGCTGAAGCCCCACGAAGCGAGATATCCCACACATGACTTAGAGTTGGGGGCAGTAGTGTTCGCCCTCAAAATTTGGCGTCACTACCTGTACGGGGTTCGTTGCACCATATACACGGACCATAAGAGTTTGAAGTATTTGATGGATCAACCCAACCTAAACATGCGCCAGAGGAGATGGTTAGACGTGGTTAAGGATTATGACTGTGAGATCCTATACCACCCAGGCAAGGCTAATGTGGTAGCCGATGCATTGAGTCGTAGGGCGGAGGGTACTCCGTTGCGGGACGTATGTTTGAGATTGACAGTGGTGACTCCGGTATTAGATACTATTCGTGGGGCACAGGCCGAGGTTGTGAAGTCTGGGATGCAGAAACAGGAGCGGGTCGTCGGGTTAATTTCAGAGTTCGTTACGGATGGGCGGGGACTTCTGACATTTCAGGGTCGGATCTGGGTGCCATTCGTGGGCGGTACGCGTGTCATTTTGATGGAGGAGGCACATAGATCGAAATTCTCGATCCATCCCGGTGCTACGAAAATGTATCTGGATTTGAAAAAGGAGTACTGGTGGCCTTGCATGAAGAGAGACGTTGCGTGGTTCGTGGAGAGGTGTTTGACTTGCCGTAAAGTTAAGGCCGAGCACCAGAGACCGCACGGTAAGTTGCAACCCTTGGAGATCCCTGAGTGGAAGTGGGATCAGATCACGATGGATTTCATCACCAAATTGCCGAAAACTGCCAGGGGAGTCGATGCGATTTGGGTGATTGTGGATAGACTAACAAAGAGTGCACATTTCCTTGCCATTAGTGAAAGTTCATCAGCAGAGAAGTTGGCGGAGTTGTACGTGAGAGAGATAGTATCTCGGCATGGAGTGCCGACCTCGATTGTTTCGGACCGCGATGTGCGTTTCACTTCCAGGTTCTGGAAGAAATTCCATGAGGAGTTGGGTACTAAACTGCATTTTAGTACCGCATACCATCCCCAGACCGACGGTCAAAGCGAGCGGACGATCCAGACATTGGAAGATATGCTTAGAGCGTGTGTGTTAGACTTCGGGGGTAGCTGGGATGCGTATCTGCCGCTGGCTGAGTTTTCCTACAACAACAGCCATCATTCGAGCATTGGTATGCCACCTTTTGAGTTGTTGTATGGAAGGAGGTGTCGGACTCCCATCTGCTGGGGAGAAGTGGGACAGAGAGTGATGGGCAGTACAGAGATCGTACTTCAAACGACTGAACATATCCAACGGGTGAGGCAGAGGTTATTGACCGCCCAGAGCCGACAGAAGAGTTATGCGGACAGACGCCGGTCCGAGCTCGAATTCCAGGTCGGCGACTTCGTTCTCCTAAAGGTTTCTCCTTGGAAAGGGGTGATTCGGTTCAGGAAGAGGGGCAAATTGGGGCCCCGGTTCATAGGTCCATTTCGGGTAATTGCAAGGGTAGGTCGGGTAGCTTATCGGTTGGAGTTGCCAGCGGAGCTGAATCAGATTCACAATACCTTCCACGTATCGCAGCTGAGGAAGTGTATAGCCGATGAGGCAGCGGTGGTTCCGTTAGAAGATATCCAGGTAGATGCGAGTTTGAATTACGCCGAGAGACCAGTAGCTATCAGAGATCGGAAGATCAAGGTTCTTCGGAACAAGGAAATACCTCTGGTGTTAGTTCAGTGGCAACATCGGAGGGGATCGGAGATGACTTGGGAGCCGGAAAGAGAAATGCGGGAGCAACATCCGGAGTTATTCGCAGAATGAGAGACTTCGAGGGCGAAGTCTAGTTCTAGTGGGGGAGAGTTGTAACAGCCCGGAATTTCAGGTATTTTCTTAAATCATTTTGGGGCACATTTAGGAGGGGACTCGGCGAGTTGGTGCACGACTCGCCGAGTAGGGCCATGGTCTGGGTCGCAGACGCGCGACTGGACTCGACGAGTCCAATAAGGGACTCGACGAGTCGACGCTGTTTCAGCTGAACCCTAGCCGTTTCGATTCTGAATCGTATATAATGATATTATGGCCGTCATGTCGTGTCTTTTGGCCGATTGAAGATCCCCTGGGAGTGTGTGAGCATCTGAGGCAAGAGAGAGGATTTGAGAAGGCTTGAAGAGATTGCTAGACAAGGAGGAGCAAGGTGGTGATCAAAGGAATTGAGTATTGGAGGTTTGGAGACACAGGAAACACGTTCCAGGTAATTTTCGGATCGAAATCTGTAACTTTTACGTTGTATGCGAGTTTAGGGTTTAGGAAACCCAATTAAGGGTTAGTTAGATTATGTTGTTGTTATAAGTGTTTAAAAACCCCCTGAAATAGTAAATGTGAAAGTCCAGGAAGCCCTATATCTATATACTTCGAAATCATGCGAAATACAGGAGGCAGCGGGTTGACTGCATGGCGGGGACTCGCCGAGTCCAATGATCAGACTCGGCGAGTAGCTTGAAGATTCACTAGAACTCGCCGAGTTGTTCTTTAGACTCGGCGAGTAGCTTGAAGGTTCACTAGGACTCGTCGAGTTGTTCTTCCGACTCGGCGAGTAGCTTGAAGATCTACTGGAACTCGTCGAGTCGTTCTTCAGACTCGGCGAGTGGTGTCAGGATGTCTATACTCGTCGAGTTACCCTTGGCACTCGACGAGTCCGGTCCAAATTGACCGTTGACCTGCATATATCTTAGAGGGGTCAGTTGTCTTGTTTGATAAGGTCATTAACTAAGGCTGTGGTATTATAGGGAACCTGCGGACTAGCGGATTGTGTGCGAGTAGCTCGAGGAGGCTATAGCCTGCGTACTACGAGGTGAGTCTTCTCACTATACTTCACCCGGAAGGGTTTGACTGTTAGACCGGAAGGTCGCGTGTGTTATATTCATGCTATGTCTAGAGAGATAGATGCTTTATATGCGATGTGTGCTTATATGTGTTGTATGATTATACGGGCCGGAAGGCGAGACTTATGCGTTAGAAAGAACGGTATGATATATGTGCTTATGTGTTAGAGTATTTGTATTATGTGTTATATATGTGTATGGGCCGGAAGGCAGTTATCTTGTGGATCGAAAGGTCCGGGCCGGAAGGCAATGTTATGTGGATCGAAAGATCCGGGCCGGAAGGCAATGTTATGTGGACCGATAGGTCCGGGCCGGAAGGCAATATTTTGTGGACCGAAAGGTCCGGGCCGGAAGGCGTATGTGGGTAAGTCGTATACTGGGGAAACTCACTAAGCATTTATGCTTACTAGTTGTGTTTATGTTTTTCAGGTACTAGTGATGACCGTGGGAAGGCGCCGGCGTGACACGTACACACTGCCACTGCTGGAGATCTTGGAGATTTATTATTTTTATTTTGAAACAAACTTGGAATAAACCCTTTTGTCGAATAATGATGTTTTATTTTTAACAAAAAAATTTATTTGAGAATTGAGTCGTTACACAAAGGAAATAGTTGGTTATGGAACGTTGCCCTGGAAAGTGCAGAAATCGCGCAAGGAAAGAGGGGGTGAACCCCTATGGGTTCAATTGCAGTACTCGGAGAGTGCCAGAAGGATTGTTGGTTGAGTAAGTTGTGTTTCCAGAATGTTTAGGGTCAGGGTTGATCCAATATTATTATCCGCAAGGATTAATGTTAGTCAGAATGACCGGGCGAAAGACCAGCAAAGATAGGCAGCTAGTGTTGGAGTAATTAGTCGAGTATTGGAAGCAGATCGCAGACGGTTGGCCATAGCAAACTTTGAGGACGAAGTTTAGTTTAAGTGGGGGAGAGTTGTAACACCCAAAATCAGGAAGTTCAAGAAAGGAAAGGAAACTCTAAGTCAAAGGGCCGACTCGTCAAGTCCAAGGAGGAATTCGGCGAGTCCGAGCGGGATCCGGGTCGAGGAGTAAGTGACCGACTCGGCGAGTCGGCTAAGGGGACTCGGCGAGTCTGGTCTGAACGAGGAAAACCCTAATTCCAGGAGTTGTATCCTATATAAAGGGAGTTATGTCCCTCACTCGGCCTCCATATCATCCTAGAGAACCTGTAAACCCTAGATTTCGTGTGAGCTTCCATCATTTGAGAGAAATAGCTTTGGAGGAAGGAAATTTTGGAAAGGAACTTGAAGATCAAGAAGGTTGCTTCAAAGGAGAGGTGTAGATCCGAGATGTACTTCAATTTGTGTTCATCTTGGAGGTAATAAGCTGCCATTTTCCCTCCTTTGCATCTAGATCTATTTTTGTTATGAGATTTGGGGGTTTTATGGTTGTTTGAGACCTAATTCGCGTTTGGGGTCTTAGATATGTTGTTTCCACTTCAGATCTAGGGTTGGGATGGTCCATTATGTCATAAAGCATCAGAAGATGAGTAGTTGGTGAAGCCCTTTTGTCCTTATACCTAGCCCTAGTGTGTTTTGAGCCTAGATCTCTTTAGTTATACGTAAAGTTTGCAACTTTACGTGAGGATTGAGCTTTGGAAGTATGGATCTATGATTTGGAGCCCCTGCATGGCTCGAAAAGCCACTGTATGGATTAAGAACTGGAGCGACTCGGCGAGTCACATGGGTCGACTCGGCGAGTTGAATGAAGTTGGGCAGGAACTCGGCGAGTTGGAAGAACAACTCGGCGAGTCTGTTGAAGATTGCCTTGGACTCGACGAGTCATGTCGCAAAACCCCAAACCCTTCGAGTTAAGACTCGGATCAGTGAGTTGAGTGGGAACTCGGTGAGTTGGACAGAACAGGACTCGAAAATCGGTAGACTCGGTGAGGCGAGTCGCGGATGAAAGGATTCTGAGCTAATGAACTCGGCGAGTCAATAGGCAGACTCGGCGAGTAGGGTTGACCTGGAAGGTTGACTTTAACCAGGACTTTGACTTTGACCAGAGTTGACTTAGTTGACTTTTGGGGGACAGTTAGACTAAGTGTTGCTTTGATATTGGTAGCTCGGGGAGCTAGAGGAGCAGGAGTTCAGAGAGTTGCCGGGTAGCAGCTAGAGGGGCTATCAGCAAGTTCAGCAAGTGCAGGTGAGTTTCCCTTTTGTGTGAATGGGTCTAAGGCCACAATGCCGGCCCATGTAGTTATGAGTAGAAGACCCGAGGGTTAGCCCTAGGCACAGTATGCTAGTATGATATTCAGGACGAGGTCCAATGATAGCGGGCGGGTGCGCAAGGAATGGTTTATATAGTAGTTTATACTTGTTGTCTGTGTGATACATGTATGTGCTGGGTAAGGAGGTGAGTGTGGGCGAGTTCCCGCACCTTACCAATAGCAGGGTGTGGATGGTGTTCCACATCTCATTAGCAGCAGAACTGGGGCGAGGCCCAAGTTAGGGAAAAAGTGATTGTGGTTTGGGCCCGTATCTCACTACCAGTAGGAGTGTGGACGGGGTTCCATGACTCACCAGTTGCAGGACATCGGCGAGGCCCTAGATAGGCGAGGCCTTTAGAACAGGATTCGGTAGTGTACGTTAGTGTGTATCTGTTTCAATATGTTTATGTGTTAGTATTTGTTGGCGGGCGAGGCCTAATGACAGGCGAGGCCTAAGTGAAATAGATTTGTATCCGAGCGGGGCTCGAAGCCAGGCGAGGCCTGGAGCGGCGGGGCCATTGTAGCAGGCGAGGCCCAGAATAGCGGGCGTGGCCCAATATGTGTAGTATGTGGTTATGCATGATATGTAGTAGGGTGGGGAACTCACTAAGCTTTGTGCTTACGGCTTCAGTTTTGGTTTCAGGGACTTTCGGTAGTGGAGGGAAGAGCCCGGGGTGATCGCATGGCACACACCATAGATTAGACAGTCTGGGAATGTTTTACTCTGATAACGAACATGTGTTTTGGAAATTAATACTCTGATTATGTTTTGGATTGATGATTTTGCTTTAAGTAATGTTTTATTAAAAGGAATTTTTAGTCTTGAATTTTGGGACGTTTCAGGTTTCCTGGTTAAATTGTGAATACTATTTTTGCAGTCCCTCCATGATCTGTCACTTCTTTCTTCAAGTCTCCATCACCACTTGATGAGTAAAGCTAAATTTGAGCTTTCAATGTCCGGACACTTTTTTTGGATGCTACTATCTTTGACCAAGAGACCCAATGTATTTTTGATTTATCTTCATTTCCACCCCACATGAACCTCCTTTAATTTTTCGGGTTCATCTAGAATTCTGATTGGTGCCTTGAAAAGTGAGATATAGTAAGTGAGGAGGCTATTAAGCACTGGTTTAATTAGAGTGAGCCTCCTACCAAATGACAGGGTTTTGTTTGACATCCCCATTTTTACGGCCAGAAAAGACCGGTTTTGTTTATGCTTTATAAAAATCATAGTACCTCTTTTAATAAAAATATTGCGGAATTTGTTCCCAGAAAAACATGATAAATGTGTTGTCAAATCATTTCCGAAGAAATGTATTTTAGTCCTTTAAAAACTTTGGAATGTCATCGTCAATACAGAAACATAAACAAAATAGAACTTACATTCATTTACGCTAGTGATCTACATCTCTTTTAAATCTCTCAGTGTAAGGTAACTTCATATCGACAGCTGTGATACAAATAAGCTTGAGTGGGTCAGGTTGGAAAACCTGTTGAGTACATAGGGTTTTCAACACACAATAATATAATTATTATGTTTAAACATCAAACAATCAACCCAATTACCCATCCCCGTTATCTTCTTTATTTCTTAAGGATCTGCCCTAAGAATCATCTAGCATTCACTCATTTATTCCTAAGGAATAGGCACGGAGTCCATCGTTGCCAATGATAGAGATGTCAATGTTATCTATTAAGCACAACTGCCAATATTATCATTTGGGTACAGATGCCAGAATTGTGACATTCTCTATTAGGCACAGCTGGCGATATTCTCCTTTGGGCGCAGCTGCCAGTGTTATGATGTTCTCTATTAGGCGCAGCTGCCAATACTATCCTTAGAGCGCAGCTGCTAGGAGGTTTAGAGTACATCGTAGATCAAAACATCTACAGGTTGTGGCGCACCTGCCAATGCTCATCTATAGGGTACTAAGTCCAGTACTTCCAATGTTCACCTATAGGGCACTATATCCATACTGCTAATGTTCCTCTATATCAGCTTTCACCCGCATCGTTCATTTACCCATGTTTCACTCAACATATTTTTGTAGATATAAAATACATATAAAGTTTAAATCATTTAAAACATGTATAAAACGTTCATCCAACATGGATAGCAAGTATACAGATAATATGCACACATAGCACGTAGTTTATATAAAATACTTCATATCTATGTGTAAGATGAAAGTAACTATGTACTCACTTGTAAAAGTGACGACTCAAAATTCAAGCAGCGCTTCGCTTCTTAACAATAAGATATCCTTCGACGAAACCTAATATTATTACCACTAGATTTTAGTCTAATATTTGTTGCGACTAATTATTAATTTAGTTTCATCATTAACTCAGAGTCTACTTCATGATCTATCAAGTAAGGATCAAGCAGGCAAGACAGTTGGGAGGCAAGACCATTTCGGCATATAGCTTTTCTGAAATCCAACAACCAAACCCAACGTGATCACTCTAGACACCTCTCCCGTAAGTAGTTCAATCAGTATAACGATTTTGAATCACTGATAAATTTTATTTATAGGTTCATAATAACGATATTATAAGCTATATTTAAAGTAGGAGAGCATAACTTACTTAGCTAGGAGTTGGGCTCTGCAGGGGCAGAACTTCGTCGCTGAATCTTTCTAAGAAAGATTCTTGCAGGGCTTCGGCGCTCACCTTACTATAGTAAAATCTACAGAAACAGAAGTCGAATCACGAGGGATCGAAATGCTCGGGGGATAAGAAGGGAAAAACTCTTGAATCAAGAGAATGGTGCAAGAAATATGAGAGTTAGAGGCTCTTATTTATAGTGATTGAATTTTTCAAAAATGACTCTCCTTAGTTACTTAATGACCTTATAGTTATATAAATGACTAAACACCCCTTTATAATACTATTTTAAATAGATTTAATGATATTTATACTAAACTAATATCGAAAGTACTCAACACTAGTCTTATAGCGACGACATCGTCGATACCTTTTTAACAATATATACATATGTATATGTATGTATACGTATATATGATTTACACTTTATTTTAATACGTAAATGTGCTGTTAAAAATTATAACTCGTTCATACGAACTCCGTTTTTGACGTTATTTATATCAACGCGTAGCTATCGACGAGATCTACAACTTTCATTTAGACTCCGTCGGCTAATTTTGAATTTATATTTTTGTCCATATTTTTATAAAATTAAATAATTTTGCTAAAATCATAACTCTCTCATACGAACTCCGTTTTTGACATTCTTTTTCTCAAAATTCCTATTTTATGGAGTACTACGATTTTCATTTTGGTCGCATTAGCTAAACGTCAACCATTCTCTTCGTAGATTTTTACGTCATACATTCGTTGTGCGCGACTTACTTTTATATCTTATAAAAATCATATTTAATTCATACGGATTCGGATTTCGACGAAATTTATATTTTTGGGATCGGGACGGCGTATACTTCCTTTATATATATATATATATATATATATATATATATATATATATATATATATATATATATATATATATATATATATATATATATATGTTTTAGCGCACTTATTTTTACAATTTACGGACGATTCGACTGATTTTTCCTATTTTATTATATTATAATGATAATCATGAAACTTTTAATATTCAAATATTTCTTCTTTATTACGTCAAATAGTTACAATTGTTAACCTTAACTATTACTTTGGTTAACACTATTTATCCTAGATGACAAAAAAAAAAATCATTTTTAACGCTTATTATATCTTAGTTGACTAGCCCTGAATCTGCGGGTGTTACATTTGACTTTCCAACCTGATGGACAAGACTGAAAAATTTCAATTATCAGCCTCTAGTTTTTCTTTAGCGACATGTTTGCTCCCACCAGGACTCCGAAGTACGTGAAGCGGAGAGAATTCTTTGTAACTAAGCATCCGAGATCCCAATTCCAAATATCCTTGATCTATGAAAGTTTACTTTGAGCCTAGAACATATATGGAAACACTTTAGGATTCGAGCCAAGTTTTTGATACCTCTTTTTACCCATTTGCCTAAGAAGATGGCGTCATCCTCATAAAATAGGTGTGATAGATCTCTCCAATGCACTTTTTTATAGCAATGTTCAATCCCTCCATGACTATAATGAATAAAAAATGTGTAAGGAGGTCATCTTGTCGCACACCTTTCCTAATAGCAAATTCTTCTATGGGAGATCCGTTGATCAAAACAACCCCACTTCTTCTGTGGGAGATCCGGTGATCAAAACAACCCCAATTTAATGAAACGGATGTTTTCTCAAAATCAACTTTGAATAAGAAAATCTTTTATTTCGTTATCTTGGCCCATGAACAAACTTCATTAATAATTAATGGACAGTCGAGAATGTTCATTCCTTCTGCATGAGTCAATAACAGGAAAAAAAACAATCAAACTATTAAAACCACCTCATAGTTGTATTACTTCAAAAAAAAAAATCTATTTATTGTAAAAACTCTTGCATTGAAAATTTTTAATTATTTTTATTTATTTCATTATTTTAATTTATACAAAACACCTGTATATTAATGTATTTGAATTCCAAAAAGCAAAATATATTTTCAATACCGAATGGTAAAAGGCCACGTTTTACTTTATCAATAACACGATGGTTGTGTTGATACAAAGTTAATATAAAGAATTTTCCAATTATTGACCTACGATGAATAATGTTTTTCTGATGTCTGCCATTTAAAATCAAATACATACAATATTAACACATCTTAACTTAATTTCAGTTAACTTAAAATGTCATTATATCTTTTTTACTTTTAATTATTATAAAAATATTATAATAAATTTGAGAATTTAACGAAATGAATACAAAAGTCAAAATATTTCAATATATATCAAATTTACATATTATTCTGAAACTCGGGGAATATCAAGGATTATTACGTGCAGAAAAGGGCGGTTGAGCAGGACCCTCACTGCCGACACGTGTCGTGGGAAGCACAGTGTCTCCCAACGGTGAATTGGTTCGAGCGTGACCCAATATGGGTCGTACACGTGTCTGTTGCATAAAAGAACAAAAATCAAAGGGGCAGTGGACATTTGTCCTGATTATTCAGTGTCCTTGTCACGTGCGCCTCTACCTTCAACCGGCCGGCACCGCCCTACCGTACTTATCCGCCGGTTATTAGATTTGATTTGTTTAGCTCTAAACAAATTAATTTATATTACATAAATTTGATAATCAAGCCATTGCTTTTTTAAAATAATTTATAACAAGACAATTTAAAATTTTCTTTGTTTTTAGCAAGGCTGACGGGTGTAGCGCAGTTAGTCACAACACAATGGGTTTACACTTAGCGTGACAATCGTGTCGTGTTCGGATTGACGGGTTAAAATATACCAATCCAAACACGACTCACTTAATTATACAGGCCACAAGTTGGCGGGTCACAGGTTGGCGGGTTTGAAACATAAACTCATATATGACCCGTCGACCCACTTATTTATACGGGTTCACAGGTTGACGGGTTCGTGAGTCAAATTTGGGTTCGTGGGTCGGAATCTATAAATAAAATTGATAATTAAACATGAACAAATTCTTAATGCAAACATATCCGAAATTTAGAAACTTAAGTCTTAAACATCCAAATGAAAATTAAAAACATTTATGGAAACATGTTCAAACTAAAACATTAATACAAACATAGATAAATTCAATCGTCGGCATCGACGTCGGTCGATAATGTCATCGTCCTTTTGAGATACTGATATTGTTTAGGGCAAACGTCAAACGCATTGCAATGCAAATCAGCAGATAGTTACCCATGGGTCAAATGGTCAATGATATTGGGTATCCTATCCTAGTATGAAGTATAAATTGTATAGAGTATAATACTTAATACATTTAAAAAATATATAATTTTTTTTTTATAAAATACTAAACGGGGTGGCGGTTCAACCCGTATATTTCTTGAGAAACTCATATATGACATGTTTAATAAACGGGTTGACGGGTTGACGGGTTAGGGGATTGGCGGGTTGACGGGTTGAAAAATGCAACCCAAATTCGTTTATTTCGTGTCATGTTGCGGGTCGTGTCAAAAACTAGCAGGCCTAGTTTACACCCTGTTTGGTGTATGGTTCGAGTCGAGCTCAATATGTTTTAGCTACATTCTCTCTCTCTCTCTCTCTCTCTCTCTCTCTATTTAAGATATCGCTATAGTTATCAAATGCCTAAATTTACCGCACATCAACACACTTAATCTATTTTATTTATACTTTAGCTCTCAAGAATTCAAAAAAAAATGTTTACTTCCAACAATCCAAACAACAAAAGTACTCACAAGCAACACCCAAACTTCTTCTTTTGATCAACCAATTTATCTGTCCCCTATTTACCACTATGGCGGTAGTGTAACATCCTAAATTTCAAACCAACATTTTCATTTAAAAATAAAAACATTTGTTCAAATTACAACTTCAAATATTTAGATGAAACCATTTGATTCAAAACATTTATCAGAGAATTGTCATGAATTTATTAAGAGCGGAAATCTCCAATGGATGCAACGCAATCGAGTCGCGTCCTTCCTTTAGTATAAGAAAACCTGAAACGATTTATACATAAAACCATAAACACAAAGTTTAGCGAGTTCTTCAAAATACCACATACCATACAAAACATAACGAGTCTATTTCAACCCCAAGAAGCTGTAATGGGCAAAATCATAGTCTTACTCCATGCCATGTGCCAAATCATGGTCTTTACTTGTACAAGTGTCATGGCCAGATCCTAGTCTTCCATATAATTGCCAAGGCCAAACCCTGGTCATACATGCAAATTTTAGAGGCAAAATCCTGGTCTTTTATTCAGATGACAGGGCCAAACCATGGTCTTCCATGAAAGTATCACAAAGCCAATTATCATCCTACATATTATAGTGAAAAAAACTCACCTCGTAACGTAGTCGACAGCTAACCAACTCACACAACCAAGAAATGGGTGCTACACACCACTATCGAATCACACAAGGTAAATCCTTAATCTACCTTCTAAAACTAACATTTTACCCAAACGTCGATCCTAGTCAAAAGTCAACAGTTAAAGTCAACATCAATTGACCTCTCGCCATGGTCATCCTTTGGCAACACCATGGTACCTTCTTGACAAAACAGTCGCGACTAGTGAAATAACCAGGTTGTGGTAATCATGTCACCACGTCGTGACATCTACACAGTGGAAAACTTAATAGATTAAGATCTCAATCCGTTAAGCCATAAGCTCATAATTTGTAGAAGGGTTCTTGGGACACTAATGGTCCATAAAAATCCCTGTTTTGATGACATGCATGTCCAACGCATATCATTTGCTCAACTAGGTCAAAAGTGACATAAATTTGGTCAAGATCCATGCATGACCTAAAGGTACCATAACTCTTTAAATCTAGAGCATCTAACCCTCTTAGGACAACAATGATCAATAAAGTTGCAAACTTTATCTCATCCAAACATTCAAATTTCACTTATAGACCAAATCATGCAAATAAAGCTAGATCGAAAAAGAAGGAACCAAAAAGATAAGATCTTGAAGTCTTACAAATGGTCCATAGAATGATTCCAAGAATGGTGATGAGTTGCTTGCTTGATCCTTGCACCAAAACATTCTTCTTCTTTTTCATAGTGCACCAAAGACACCAAAATGAGCCAAGAGCCTTAAAGATAGGATAGGGTTTCAAAATGGGAGAATGGGGGCTGAAGAGGATGCCCTAATCTTGAGGTTAACACCTTTAAATATAGGAGAAATACTAAAAATCCTAGGCTTGTCCTGCAGCAGTTGCCACATCATGGCCACCTTCTTGCCCGTCGTAGCAACAAGCTAGACCTGTAATCTTCATTAATGACGTGCCCACGTTGTGGTGTCATTCTCACCACTTCTGGCATGAGTTTTTTTTCGCAAAACCCGCATATTTTGAAATCCTCTAGTCCATATTTGATAAATTCCAGAAAAATGGGTGTTACAACTCTCCCCCACTTAAATTTGATCTCGTCCTCGAAATCTATCGTTACAGGTTACTCTTAAAACATACTTTTGAACCCCTTGTGGGTTTTCTCATCCCGATTCCTTCAATTCGAATCGATGTCACTCTGAATGTCAGAAAATTGTGACTAGATTCATGAGGATTTCCAAAACAAGCACATAAGCCAAACCCGAGTGAAAACTATCAGAGGCTGAAATCACATCCAATGTGGCATTGAGATGAAACATTAAATAGACGATCGCCTTTCGATGCCGATGTTGAATCAAAATTTAGTAAGAAATACGCGACCTAACAAAGGACGGACACTAACACATCCCCACTAACCCATAACGAGAAGAACTAACTGCCATGCCTATACCTTGAAGATTCCCAAGTCATGCCTGACTCCCAGGTAGACAGAGCCACCCCATACATTACCCATGCTGACCACAAGCTCATCGATCCTACCGAGACCTCCCTAGCCTCGCATTGTCTTACTTATAACTGGAAAACATACTCCATGATACACCGCCGATGCCGAAAACCTCACACTCAGATACAAAGGAAAATCTAAACATGAGCCCAACAAATAAATACTACACTAACCTATAAATTAATCATATTGACCGAAATTTTGAAAATTCGATCTAACCAGGATCTTCTCGGCTCCACTTCGTCTTACTAATAAACTAAAATACAGAATCCGTGTCCGACCACAACCATTGACAACCTTGCATATTGACGCAAAAAGGAGACCATGACCAAAACTTTAACAAACATATAAACACGCCTCTCACAATCCTCACCCAAGATAACATAAACCACGGGTCTCACCCCAGAACCAAAAGCTACACAAGCCTAAGGATCGACATGTCTCTAACAACCCTCAAGCCTGAACAAGGAGCGGCTAAACAACAATGACGGGTCTGAATCGAACCATATTGATGTTGTGGTCCTCCCACAATATTACAAACACCCCTACAACGCCTATCTCATCGAATTAAATGCTATAGGCCAAATTGTAATCTTACAACACTCCTACAATTTCCATGAGCTCCCCTATGGTCTTTCAAACAATCTAACAATACCAAGAAAAAGTAACATGAGTTGGAACCGTAGCTTGCTAGACCCCATCAGGCGTTCGGGCCATGTTTCAAACCCTAAATCCTTAATCAGACAAGGACATTTAGTGAGGACTTGACACAACTCTCGATTTGAGCCTAGACACTAACTTAATATTATGTGTTAGTGTCAAATATGTTGTAATGTGTCGAAATTATTTGAGTTAGTTTCGAAAGTCATTTTATCTATTTACTAAGGCATAATAGTTTAGAAGTCTTGATGTTTAGCCCTTAGTATTTTTTTGTATACTTTATGATTCTCCTATAAATTGGAGTTGTACTCAGAGTTAGATAGAACTTTTCCAAGTCATTTAGTCTAGTATTCTCTTTGTATTCGAAAGTATAATTGAGTTATAAACCAGATCTTATTTACTCTCTGTGTTCATACTACTTTTATTACTCTGACTAAATTCATACTCGATTAAATAGATTCTACATTATGCAGCTACTGATGCTTCAAACCTTCATACAAGATAACCTTGAATCCTAAACATCTGCTTCCCCGATTACCACAGACTGTTGAACATCATTCCTTGCATAAGCTTTAATTCGGAAAACAATCAAAACCAACTATCCTCTTATCCTTGAATATGAAACCCGGGATGGACCTATAGTCAGAAATATTTCCTTCTAACCCAAGTGATTCCCCCACTTGGATTTAGATAAAATCTGATGATTTCATAACCATTCGAATTTCCAAACCAATCCAATAACTTCACCATTTGGTTCTGAACAACCATGCTTGACATCACCAAGCATAAGATGATTTGAATTCTTCAAACAACACTCAAAAGCTCCAACATATGACTACAAACCATAATGACAAGACCCCAAGAGTTCCAATTTATGATTACAATTCCACATCAATAAGAAAACACACAATAAAACCTTCCCAAATCAAAGCAAGATCCGAATCTTAGATAAATCGAATAGATCCTACCAATGCAAAACTTATCTATGCAAACTTCCTGGTCGGAGGAAGATTCCAAAATTAATTAGAATGCTATCAGAACCGCGATCAAATCGAACCCATTACCAAACCTACTGACGCGACCTGCCACAATTGGATTCTGTGTAGATTTATGGTTTGACCTGAAAACTAAACAATGTTGCCCCGACCTCCTAAATTCCTGTAACAAAAGGGCAGCTTCCGAAATCGAGTCTCCTACGACCAATAATTCCACAACCAAATATTTAGGGTACACATATCCAGGAGACAAGATATACATCAAGTAAATCTTGATGAAAGATTGATGCATCCATAGAACCTTCAATTGATACAACTCAAAACGTTCAAACAATTTTAGTTGATGATGATGAATGAAATAACCAACTATCGAAAATGGATACATAACTAATATAGTGGTTCAATGTATTACTGAACAAAGCCCAATGCAAAAATACACATACAAGCTCTGAAGTTGGTTGATAGATCAACAACCATTCCTCTCCTACTACTGATGACGATCGATACAACTAGAAAACCAATCCTCCAAGAATTGGTATTCAAACTGATCGGCTCAAGTACCTCTTAACTTAATATTCGACATCCCCGAAATGGACTACAGGTCACAACGAGATCTTCATCCAATGGCTTTCGATGTGAGGACAACATGCACATTCCTAAAGGCATAAACATGACAACAACTAAGTCTGCACTCGTAGTATGACCAAACCTTAATTATTTCGTAACCATGAAGCATTCCAACGAAGCCTTGAGAATGTGACAAGAACTTCCTAAATTTGATCACTTTGATGGTAGCCCGCATTTCTTCTCTTATGTCGTAGCGTACCCGAACCAAAAATATTGCATTCTTGCACCACAGATTTCCTCTGATACATTGTTTTGAAACCACAATTCATACTATTTGTTAATCCTTCAATCAAGTACTTAGTCCTTCCCTACTTAAGGTTCAAACTATTATCAACTGATGTATGCAATCCTAAAGCCTCAAAATAGCTTAGCCAAGTACACGCCAACCTTGACTCTCGGTATGCAATATGGCATATGATGATCCTTCGAATAATGATCAAGCAATCATAAAGAAACCCTGAACATTATATGGAAACCTTGAAAACTTTTCCCATCATAATTGCATCTATCATCAAGAATCCCATGCAGATGCATAAGCAATAATTATGACAAATCTATCATATCTTTGATTCTTTATATAGAATAAGTGGAATACCACACACTTTGCTTACAAATCCACCATCTAATAACTCATTTCAAGAATCGATATGAAAATAATATGCCTCATTCTCATAGTCGAGATACATTAGAAAGAACAAAAGTTTTCAAACCCGATTCACTTCTCATGATTATTTGAAACAGTCAGTTAGAACATGACCTAACTGGTTTCAAAGAGAGTAGACCTTTGATATCTTCTTTCTACAGTCCAACAATAAGAATTATCATTCCCACATCTGTCACATCTCGAGGCAACTATACCTAAAGAACCCTCTTGTGCACACCTGTATTTTCCGCAAAAATGGAAACAATCTAATTGTTGGATTAAGGTGTCTAAGATAATAACTAATTTGGTATATTCTTGAATTGAAAGCAAAGTCCTTTTTGGGTTGCCCTCAAAACTATTATTTGGAAATAATGACTTTTGGAGGAAGACGATGAATTATTGATTTATTATATGATTAATAAATTGGAATAAATAGTTTATTAATATATTATATGATTAATATATTAATAATAAATAATAATAATTATTATTTGGAATTAATCAGGAATTCATTGGAATTCGTTTTAGGATTAATTGAATTAATTAAAAGTGCAAGGATTGTTTGATTATTTATTAAAAGTTGAAGCTAGAAGACTTTAGAACTCCATGGGATGGGGTGAACGAAATTTGGCTAGGAATGACCTAGAAATTTCGTTCATAAGGCTTTGGATAATGAGATAAGACAACTTGATTATTATATTAAATAATCTGGGCTTTATCCCAAAACCCTAGCTTTGGCCTCAAGTTTCCTTCAGCTATAGAAACCCCTCTCTCGCTCTCATTATTTTTTCCACTCCTTCTTGCCTTCATAGAGCCGAAATTTTTCTCAAGCCTCCTCTCTCTTCAAGTCTTCTTGCTACTAGTGTTTTGGGTACAAGCCATTAGAGGATTCCATTCCTTTGGTGCTAGCTTTCCAAGATCTATAAGAAGGATTCTACTTTGATTATTTACAATAATAATCAAAAGGTATGTAACCTTATTTTGTATGAATTTTGATTTCATAGCCTCTCTCTTAGGGTTTCTTGATATTCATAGTTAGTTGCTATCAATAGAGAAAACATAGATCCTGTAACGACCCAATTTTTACGTCCGAAAATTTCATTTTTAAAATATTACTTTAGAAAACATTAATAAATAGAAACATTGTCTAAATAAAAAGAAACGTTGTTTGTTCACACCATAATACCTTGCAACCATGTTCTAAAAAGCCACACCATACATCCCATCAAAATATCAGAGTACAGTCCCAGTAAATCTCATAAATGCGGAAACCGAAGAGTGTGTGTATGACGTGCCGCTACCGCGCCGGCTCCTTCCCCTTCGATGCAGAGGTACCTGAAAACAAAACTGTAAACGTAAGCACAAAGCTTAGTGAGTTCCCCCAACGTACCGCATACCATACAAACACATAACATATATACTGTCAGGCTATTCTGGGGTGCCTGACTACCCGGTACGGCCATTCTGGGGTGCCGACCTACCCGTGTCAGGCCATTCTGGGGTGCTGACTACCCATGTCAAGCCATTCTGGGGTGCTGACTACCCGTCGGTCCTAACAACCGACCACAGGGACTGGTCCCCTCATACTACCTCTATCATGTATAACATAACAAGCCAGCATGCAAACATATAATCATATACTGTCAGACGCATCTGGGGTGTCTGACTACCCTCCGGTCCTAGTGACCGTATCCGACTACTATCACAAACAACGTATCATGCTAACATATAACATATCATATACTAGCGAACTTAGATGATATCACCAAGACAGTCATCTATCATACAACTCCTACTGGTGGGTTGGCATTGTGGCCTTAGACCCACCTCTACTGGAAGGTAACTCACCTCAACGTAGCTGCTGAACTGATCGGAAACTAACTGACTGCTGCTCCGGGAGTCCTCCGGCTGCAATTTCCACGATATACCCAATCAAACACTGCTCACTGACCTTTGGGTAAAATGACCATTTTACCCATGACCATGCTCTAAGTCAAAGTCAGAGTCAACTTTCAGTTGACCCGACTCGCCGAGTTGGCTTTCCAACTCGCCGAGTCCCTGCCCAAACGACTGCCCTGAATCCCGATTCTACCCGTCGAGTTAGGCGACGACTCGACGGGTTCACCTTCTTAACCAATATTCAAGTCCTTCATCCTACTCGCCGAGTTGTATGAACAACTCGTCGAGTTCATCTTCATCCGATGAACACTTTATGCTAAGACTCGCCGAGTTGTATGAACAACTCGCCGAGTCTGTTCTTGAGCTATGAAGATTGCCTTGGACTCGCCGAGTCAGGGCATTGACTCGCCGAGTCCTAACATGGGTGAGTTCAGCTCCCAACTCACCGAGTCACCCCCTGTGACTCAAGGCTCAACTCGACACATGAAGAAGGGACCAATTCTGCGACTCGCGACCAGACTCGCCGAGTCACCTATGCGACTCGCCGAGTCGTCGCCATGCACTCCTTAAATATACCGATTTGCTCGGTTCCAGACTATGCCATTCATAGATCTGGACTTCTAGGACACGAATCACACGTAAAGTTTCCAACTTTACGTGTGGATATCCACCAATAAGGATTATAAGGCTCAAAATGTCTCAAAATGGTAGATCTAGGGCTAACAAGTCTTATGAGGCCAAAAAGCTAACAGATCTGAGCTCCTGGAGCTCAATCTTACATAGATCCAAAGGCCAAACGCCTTATTACAACATATAATGAACATGCACACTTGGGGAATTGACCAAGAAGGACCCAAATGAAGTTTAAGCATAGAATCAAGGGGAAAACGGGTTATACCTCAAGGGAAATGCTGAAATGACACAAGGATGGCTGATCTCCTTCTCCTCTTCTTGATCTACTCCTCTTACACTTCAAAACCTTCAAGAATACACTAAGAGCACCTCAAACTCTCAAGAAAACAAGGGGAAAACGATGTAGGGGGAGTTCTGGGGTGAATGGGGACGAGTTGGGGCGGAATGAGGGTTTAAATAGGGTGCAAACCCTTGAAACTTAGGGTTTCATCCCGCAGCGGTGACTCGCCGAGTCCAGGATATGGACTCGTCGAGTCGCCTACTTAAAACGCGTCCTGAGTCCCGTCCCTACTCGGCGAGTCGGACCCCATGACTCGCCGAGTCGAAGGCTAAAATAGGTCAATGCTTAAATAAAATTCACATACCGGAAACCAGGTGCTACAAATCTCCCCCACTTATTTTAGACTTCGTCCTCGAAGTCTGCTGCCTGATCCTGAAACAGCTCGGGGTAGTGCTCCATCATCTCGTCTACCGGCTCCCAAGTCCACTCTGAACCCTTGCGGTGCTGCCATTGCACCTTCACTAGCTCCACCCTCTTGTTCCTTAAGTCCTTCGACTTCCTGTCGAGGATTGCGACTGGGCGCTCGATGTAGTTCAGGCTGTCATCAACCTGAATATCCTCCAAAGGTACTACTGCGGAATCGTCCACTAGGCACTTCCGCAACTGCGAAACATGGAAAGTGCTGTGGATCTGGCTAAGCTCGGCTGGCAGATCCAGCCTATATGCTACCTTGCCCACCCGGGCTGAGACCCTGAACGGTCCGATGAATCGCGGGCCCAACTTGCCCCGCTTCCTGAATCGGATGACGCCTTTCCACGGCGACACCTTTAGGAGGACCATATCCCCGACCTGGAACTCTAAATCGGATCGACGCTTGTCGGCATAACTTTTCTGTCGACTCTGAGCAGTCTGAAGCCTGCTCCGGACCTGCTGAATCCTCTCAGTCGTCTTGAGCACCACTTCGGTGCTTCCCATAACTCTCTGGCCAACCTCACCCCAGCATATCGGGGTCCTACACCTCCGCCCGTACAACATCTCGAAGGGAGGGCGGTCGATACTCGCGTGATAGCTGTTGTTGTAGGAGAACTCAGCCAAAGGAAGATAGGTATCCCAGCTACCACCGAAATCCAGAACACACGCCCGCAACATATCCTCCAAAGTCTGGATGGTCCGCTCACTCTGTCCATCTGTCTGCGGGTGAAAGGCGGTGCTGAAATGCAGACGAGTGCCCAACTCGTCATGGAATCTCTTCCAAAACCTGGAAGTAAAACGCACATCCCTGTCTGAGATCACCGATACTGGCACCCCATGCCGTGCCACAATCTCCCTGATATAGATGTCGGCCAATTTCTCGGCCGATATGCTTTCCGGAATCGGAATAAAGTGAGCACTCTTGGTCAATCTATCCACGATGACCCAAATCGAATCCACTCCACGTGCGGTCCTGGGAAGCTTTGTGATAAAATCCATCGTGATATCTTCCCACTTCCACAGTGGAACGTCCAACGGCTGCATCTTGCCATGCGGCCTCTGATGTTCGGCCTTGACCTTCCTGCAGGTCAAGCACCGCTCGACGTACCACGCCACATCCCGCTTCATGTAGGGCCACCAATAGTCTAGACGAAGATCCCTATACATCTTCGTCGCCCCGGGATGAATGGAGAATCGGGACTTGTGCGCCTCCTCCATCAAAATCTGGCGCACGCCCCCGTGATACGGCACCCACACCCTACGGTGTAGTGTCAATAACCCTCGGCTATCATAATCGAAGGAGGAAACCTGACCTACTACGCGCTCGCTCTTCCGATGCTCCTCCTTGATAGCCTCCTGTTGAGCTTCCCGAATCTGCTCCAACAGGGGAGTCACCACAGTCATCCTCAAACAGGCGTCCCTGATCGGCGCCGCCTTGCGGCTAAGCGCATCGGCCACCACATTGGCCTTTCCCGGGTGGTAAAGGATCTCGCAATCATAATCCTTCACCACATCCAACCACCGACGCTGCCTCATGTTTAGATTCGGCTGGTCCATGAGGTACCTCAAGCTCTTGTGGTCCGTGTAGATGGTACACCGAACCCCATAGAGGTAATGTCGCCAAATCTTGAGGGCAAATACCACCGCCCCCAACTCCAAATCGTGCGTCGGGTAGTTCGCCTCGTGAGGCTTGAGCTGCCTCGAAGCGTAAGCAATGACATGCCCCCTTTGCATCAACACCGCGCCCAACCCAGAAATGGACGCATCGCAATAAACCACGAAATCCTCTACGCCCTCTGGCAGGGCTAAGATCGGCGCCTCACACAATCTCTGTCTCAGCGTCTCAAAGGCAGCCTGCTGCTCGGGTCCCCACCGAAAGACCACGGCTTTCTTTGTCAGCCGCGTCAGGGGCACGGCTATCTTGGAGAAATCCTGGATAAATCTCCGATAGTAGCCTGCCAATCCTAGGAAGCTCCGAATCTCAGATGGGGACTTCGGAACCTCCCATCTCATCACGGCCTCGACCTTGGCCGGATCGACCAGAATCCCGTTCTGGTTGACGAGGTGCCCCAGAAATTGCACCTCGCGCAACCAAAACTCACACTTGGAGAACTTGGCATACAAGCTCTCCCTCCTCAGGGTCTCTAACACCTCTCTCAAATGCTCCTCATGATCCTCCCGGGTCTTGGAATAAACCAAGATATCGTCGATAAAGACTATCACAGATCGATCCAGCATCGGTCTGCATACACGGTTCATGAGGTCCATGAACGCGGCAGGAGCATTGGTGAGCCCAAACGGCATCACCACAAACTCGTAATGGCCATAGCGCGTCCGGAACGCGGTCTTCTGCATATCCTCCTCCCTGACCCTCATCTGATGATAACCTGAACGCAAATCAATCTTGGAAAACCAAGATGCGCCCTGAAGCTGGTCAAAGAGGTCATCAATCCTCGGAAGCGGGTAACGGTTCTTCACCGTTACCTTGTTCAGCTCCCGATAATCTATACACATCCGATGCGACCCATCCTTCTTCTTCACAAACAGAATCGGGGCTCCCCAGGGCGAACTGCTCGGCCGAATAAATCCCTTGTCCAGCAGCTCCTGCAGCTGCGTGGACAACTCCTGCATCTCGGAAGGAGCCAACCGATACGGTGCTTTGGCTATCGGAGCCGCACCGGGAACGAGGTCAATCCTAAACTCCACCTGTCGCTCCGGAGGTATCCCAGGTAGTTCCTCCGGAAAAACATCAGCAAAATCTCGAACCACCGGGACCTCGCTCACGGTCGCCTTACCCGCCTCCCGGGTGTCCATCACGTACGCGACATAACCCGCGCATCCCTGCTGAAGGTAGCGCCTAGCCCTCGCTGCTGAACATACAGTGGGTCCACACTGCGGCCGCTCTCCCTGAATCACCAACTCTCCCCCACTTGGGGTCTTGACTCGCACTAGCTGCTGCGCGCAATCTATCACTGCCCCATTAGGGCTCAACCAATCCATACCAATAATCACCTTGTTCCCACGCAATGGAATGGGAACCAAGTCCACCAGGTAACACTCCTCAAACAGTCGCAGGGCACAATCTCGAAACACCCTCGATGCTCGCACCGATCGATCATCGGCAATCTCTACCTCTAACGGGCAATCTAACTCGCCTGAAGTCTCATGAAATCTCTTGCTAAGAGCAAGAGAAACGAACGATCGGGATGCACCCGAGTCGAACAATACCTGAACCGGGATGCCGTTCACATGGAACGATCCTAATACACATATATACACACAGAGCACATATCAATATCATAACAACGTAAAATAAAAGATAAAAGGAAGGAATCATACCCGTCACCACATCGGGCGCGGCACGTGCCTCCTCGGCAGTCAACTGAAATGCCCGACTCCTCACCACTGGAGCCTCTGCCTTGCCCTGACGGCCATCCGTGATCCGCAGGGTCGCTGGAGCTGGCGCCTTCACTGGCGCTGAAGCTGTCAACATGGGGCAATTGGCCTTCTTGTGGCCCCTCTGGTTGCAGTGGAAACACAGCAACTCCGATGTCTGAATAACGGTCGCAGGAGCAGTGCAATCCCTGCTGATATGCCCAACCTTGCCGCACTTGTAGCAGCCTGACGAACCCATCCTGCACGCCCCCTCGTGCGGCCTGCCGCACCTCCTGCAGCGGCTCGGTCCCGACTGGCCTTTCGGCCTCCCATCTGATCCCTTGGGCTTCTTCCCCGAAGCCCCCGATGACTGACCATCCTCAAGTTTCCGTTTCCGGATGTGCTCCAAATCTATCTCTCTCTCCCTAGCCCTGGCAATCATGGAGTCCAGGGTAGGGCAAGCCGAAAAGCTAACATGCTCCCGAATGTCAGCTCGTAGCATGTCGTGGTAACGAGTCCTCCTCATATCCTCGTCACCTGCATACTGGGGCACCAATAAAGCCCTCTCCCGAAACTTGGCGGTGATCTCCGCCACGGTCTCTGTCGTCTGCCTCATATCTAAGAACTCCCTGGCCAGCTGCTGAAGCTCGACCGCTGGCGCAAACTCTGCCCTGAACCTAGTCACGAAGTCTGACCAGGTCATTGCCTCGACAGCCGAGGCTCCCATCGAGTCACCCACTGACTCCCACCAATCTCGGGCCCGGTCCCGTAAACACCCTGCTGCGTACCTCACCTTCGACCCCTCGGGGCAGAAACTGATCAACTGGGCGGACTCGATATCCGCAATCCACCGTCTGGCGACAATGGGGTCCTTCACCCCATGGAAATCCGGCGCACCACTGCTCCTGAAGTCCTTGAAGGACAGTGTGCGAGATCCTGACTGGCTAGAGGCCAAGTCGCTCCTGAATGCCCGTAGGCGATCCTCCATCATCTCCACGATCCCTTCCTTGATCGACCCAAAGATGATGGGGGTCGACTCAAGGATGCCCCTAGTGATCTCCGACGTGATGAACTCACGTAGCCTCTCCTCAATCGGCTCGGTGCCAGATCCCGAACCTGACCCCTCTCCTGACCCGCCATCTGTCGATCTCGGTCGAAGTACCACCATTCTGCAAAACATCAATAATAATCATTAGTGGTACTGCTACTTTCTGAGGGATCTCAACTACTTACAGGTTCCTTGGTCTCGTCTTGGCCTTCCTCGGCTCGGGTACGGATCCTCCGCTTTCAGTAGTACGGGCCCATACTACCTTCCACATCTATCCGTACCTTCTCCGAGGAATTCCTCGACTCCACCAACTCCCCTCTACTACTGCTACTCTCCGCTATTCTCACCCTAGGCTTGCCCTAGGGAGAACTCAAGTTCAACACAACTGGTCCTCAGCTGCTGTAGGTCTTCTCATAATGCCAGTTAGCCACCACCTAAACACCACCACCTGTGATGAGGGTTAGATCATCCTTCAAGTAAAAGACCCGTCCCTACAACGGTTGGACTCAAACAAGAGCTGCGCAATAGGGCCAGTTCCAATACTCTGGGATCATTCAACCCCGATTACATGTGGTGTGACGTGTTTACACAATGGCTCACTCCCATTACTCAGAATCCCACCAAGCACGAAGCAAGCAGCATTCGGATAAGGAAAAACAGACTCAAGCCAGAACTGTTTTTAGAACAAGAAACGACACTTGACATAGGATGCTAAGCTCTTACTATTAGGCATAACCTAAACAGGCTACCCTACTGCTGTCTACTCAATTCTAGCATGCAATATTCAATAAGCGGGAACAAATAAACAGGCACATAAGGCATCACTCCTAGACCCTTAGCCTATTCTAGCATGCAATATTCATAAAGCTGATAAACATAACATAAACTTGTATGGGTACTATGGGGAATACTTACTTGAGCTCGGCCGGTCACGCACGTCACACACTTTACTCTTTCTCGTGACTCTTTTCTCAATTTTAGAAAACATTTTCTTTTAGAAAATCTTTTAATCCCTCGATTTGAGTTCAAACACTCCCGAGGGTGTGTCCGAATCCCTCAAACCAGGGCTCTGATACCAACTTGTAACGACCCAATTTTTACGTCCGAAAATTTCATTTTTAAAATATTACTTTAGAAAACATTAATAAATAGAAACATTGTCTAAATAAAAAGAAAGGTTGTTTGTTCACACCATAATACCTTGCAACCATGTTCTAAAAAGCCACACCATACATCCCATCAAAATATCAGAGTACAGTCCCAGTAAATCTCATAAATGCGGAAACCGAAGAGTGTGTGTATGACGTGCCGCTACCGCGCCGGCTCCTTCCCCTTCGATGCAGAGGTACCTGAAAACAAAACTGTAAACGTAAGCACAAAGCTTAGTGAGTTCCCCCAACGTACCGCATACCATACAAACACATAACATATATACTGTCAGGCTATTCTGGGGTGCCTGACTACCCGGTACGGCCATTCTGGGGTGCCGACCTACCCGTGTCAGGCCATTCTGGGGTGCTGACTACCCATGTCAAGCCATTCTGGGGTGCTGACTACCCGTCGGTCCTAACAACCGACCACAGGGACTGGTCCCCTCATACTACCTCTATCATGTATAACATAACAAGCCAGCATGCAAACATATAATCATATACTGTCAGACGCATCTGGGGTGTCTGACTACCCTCCGGTCCTAGTGACCGTATCCGACTACTATCACAAACAACGTATCATGCTAACATATAACATATCATATACTAGCGAACTTAGATGATATCACCAAGACAGTCATCTATCATACAACTCCTACTGGTGGGTTGGCATTGTGGCCTTAGACCCACCTCTACTGGAAGGTAACTCACCTCAACGTAGCTGCTGAACTGATCGGAAACTAACTGACTGCTGCTCCGGGAGTCCTCCGGCTGCAATTTCCACGATATACCCAATCAAACACTGCTCACTGACCTTTGGGTAAAATGACCATTTTACCCATGACCATGCTCTAAGTCAAAGTCAGAGTCAACTTTCAGTTGACCCGACTCGCCGAGTTGGCTTTCCAACTCGCCGAGTCCCTGCCCAAACGACTGCCCTGAATCCCGATTCTACCCGTCGAGTTAGGCGACGACTCGACGGGTTCACCTTCTTAACCAATATTCAAGTCCTTCATCCTACTCGCCGAGTTGTATGAACAACTCGTCGAGTTCATCTTCATCCGATGAACACTTTATGCTAAGACTCGCCGAGTTGTATGAACAACTCGCCGAGTCTGTTCTTGAGCTATGAAGATTGCCTTGGACTCGCCGAGTCAGGGCATTGACTCGCCGAGTCCTAACATGGGTGAGTTCAGCTCCCAACTCACCGAGTCACCCCCTGTGACTCAAGGCTCAACTCGACACATGAAGAAGGGACCAATTCTGCGACTCGCGACCAGACTCGCCGAGTCACCTATGCGACTCGCCGAGTCGTCGCCATGCACTCCTTAAATATACCGATTTGCTCGGTTCCAGACTATGCCATTCATAGATATGGACTTCTAGGACACGAATCACACGTAAAGTTTCCAACTTTACGTGTGGATATCCACCAATAAGGATTATAAGGCTCAAAATGTCTCAAAATGGTAGATCTAGGGCTAACAAGTCTTATGAGGCCAAAAAGCTAACAGATCTGAGCTCCTGGAGCTCAATCTTACATAGATCCAAAGGCCAAACGCCTTATTACAACATATAATGAACATGCACACTTGGGGAATTGACCAAGAAGGACCCAAATGAAGTTTAAGCATAGAATCAAGGGGAAAACGGGTTATACCTCAAGGGAAATGCTGAAATGACACAAGGATGGCTGATCTCCTTCTCCTCTTCTTGATCTACTCCTCTTACACTTCAAAACCTTCAAGAATACACTAAGAGCACCTCAAACTCTCAAGAAAACAAGGGGAAAACGATGTAGGGGGAGTTCTGGGGTGAATGGGGACGAGTTGGGGCGGAATGAGGGTTTAAATAGGGTGCAAACCCTTGAAACTTAGGGTTTCATCCCGCAGCGGTGACTCGCCGAGTCCAGGATATGGACTCGTCGAGTCGCCTACTTAAAACGCGTCCTGAGTCCCGTCCCTACTCGGCGAGTCGGACCCCATGACTCGCCGAGTCGAAGGCTAAAATAGGTCAATGCTTAAATAAAATTCACATACCGGAAACCAGGTGCTACAGATCCTTACTAGGTTGCATGTGAACTTAAGGGTTTAAGTGTTTTTTCCGCCACGTCTAATTTTGTTTATAGCCCAGAAAACCCATCAGTGGTATTAGTGATTGTGAACTAAAATGAACTAATCAAAACTAGGGTTTACGAAAATTAAACCCTAAAGGCTTAAATTTCGACTTGGCTAGGGTTTTCTAAAACCCTAGCCACCACCCCTTTATTTTCGAAAATTTTATGCTTATCCCGAGGGTTTCTAGTTTACTTAATTACTATTTTAATATGCTTTAAAATTTGAATAATTAAAACCTAATAAACCATACCCTTTTCGAAAATTAGTAGGATAAGGGATTATGAATAAATTTGAATTATTTATATTAATTGTTTAATTGGTAAATAATTATTTAATCGATGAAATTAAATTATTAAATTAATTTTTTAATTGGTAATAATATGATTTAAATTTATTTAATTAATTGTTTAATTAAGATAAAAGATTAAATCATTATTTAGTTTAAAATTAACTATTATTAATTCTTTAATTCGAAAGATTAATTTTAAACACTAGTATTTTGAAAAGTTTAAAGTACAGCTTATATGATATATATGATTAAAAGTTTAATATATTATATGTATAAGACAAGTCATTCAAATCGCTAGTACGTCTCATTTAAGAAGCCATACTATAAGGGGGTATAAGAAAGTGGCCTATAGAATGGTCGTTGAATGGGTGTCCATTCTCACCCACTGCTCCCTTGTATGGTAGAGGGTCGTTAGGTGAACGGATTTGATAAGACATAACCTATTAAAAGTATGATGCTATTAAAGTACTAGAACCTTTTGAATAAATCCCAACTCTAAAGTAACTTTAGGGAAAAAATGTGAAGTGTATATTAGTCCATGAAAACGCACATCACTCTTTATATGTTCTTAGTGGAGTGTGCGCAGTTAACCGTCACACTAATTTGGGACTATAAATTTGAGTTATGAATAAATCAAAAATTATCATTATTAATGGAGTGCGTGTGGATTCTCGACACATTAATTTGAAATGATAAATGACATCAAGGTTGTCAAGCGGGTTTGAATTGTTATTCACATCTTATTTGTGATCCTCAGCATCCCAGTTGCAAATTTGAAGAGCATAATCTAATATTAAGCATGTCATTGATAATATTTAATGAATATCAATCGATCTAGGAGTTTCATGCTAAATTGAAATTGGTAAATTTGTATTACCTACCTTGATAAATTCACAATTAGATTACGGCATCCCTCTTCTTTATTGTGAATTTTATTTTGGATCCTAGCATTGAATATTTATTTTGGGTTTAAAATATTAAGGATTTATATCACTAACTAAAAACTATGACTCTTAATATATAGATGTCTGGAAACAGTGAACTCGCTACTAGTCACGTCGGCTCTTTCGACTCAAACTTCTCCCTACTCTAAATATTGTCGAAAGAGAAGCTCATAGGTCCCAACTACATGGATTGGATGAGGAACTTGAAGATGACTCTTCGTTATTAGGGCAAGGAATATGTCCTCGAAAATCCTCTTGTCAAAATCGATGAATTCACCACTACTCCTGAGGAGATTGCCTCCTTCAACAAACATTTTGATGATGCCACGAAGGTCGCTTGCATCTTGGTAGCCACTATGGGACCTGAACTGGCCAAGTTCTATGAGGACTACTGGCCATAAGAGATGACTCTTGACTGTAACACCCCGGTTTTCAAGTAATTTCAAATCCATCCCTAGAGTTTTAGTTATGTCACTTTTGGTCCTTGGATTGGAATGAAGTGGCCATGGGAAGCCCTAGTGGCTAAATGGTAATTTATGGAGAAGGAGTTGTATGTTGGGCGTACATGTGACTACGCTAAGCGTACTACGGCGCGACTAGTATGTTGGGCGTACGCATATATACGCAGGGCATACATCTGTCTGGGTGAAAACCCTAATCCTTAGGGTTTGTGGAGTATTTAAGCATCTTATGGAGTATTTCTCCCATATTTTTCCAGCCTCCAAGTTCTTGGGTCGTTTTGGAAAAACCCTAATCTCCATAAGTGTGTGTTGTGAGCTAAGAAGTGATCCTTGTGTGTTTGAAAAGTAAGAAGTTGCATCAAGAAGCTTGTGTCACTTTTGGTCGTTGGATTTGAATGAAGTGGCCATGGGAAGCCCTAGTGGAAAAAGGGTAATTTATGGAGCAGGAGTTGTATGTTAGGCGTACATGTGAATACGCTAAGCGTACTAGGGTAAGCCTAGTACGTTGGGCATACTCAGGGCATACGTCTGTCTGGGTGAAAACCCTAATCCTTAGGGTTAGTGGAGTATTTAAGCATCTTATGGACCATTTCTCCCATCTGTTTCCAACGTCCAAGTTCTTGGGTCGTTTTGGCAAAACCCTAATCTCCATAAGTGTGTGTTGTGAGCTAAGAAGTGATCCTTGTGTGTTTGAAGAGTAAGAAGTGGCATCAAGAAGCTTGGGAATGTGAAGCAAGGCTTGGATCTGGAGTTTAGGCTCCCTTTCCTATCATCCAAAGGAATAAATTCCATACCTTTATGATTGTTTTGCTAGATCTCTTATTGGGTTCTTTTATGCTTCTTTTTGGTCCCAAATGCTCCATTTTGAACATGACATGTTCTGGATGATTTGACCTGCCCTTTCAGTCCCTTGGAGGGGTAATTAATCATAAAAAATGAGGTTCCAATGGCTAGAATTGTCCCATGCATTTGGTAGAAAGGTCTTAATGGATTAAGACCTTGTATTTAGAACTTTTAGACGTCTAAAGTCATAAAGTTGAAGACTTTATGAATCTATTGTGCATTTGGAGCATGGATCAGTAATTTGGGCTTAAGTGCTTAAGTCATTAAGCATATATTGGACTTTTAGATCTGCGAGGGTACGCCCCGCGTACTTTGTCAGCCTCCCCGTAACTTGGTCAATGCGAGGTCTCATGTACGTTGAGCGTACCTCCGGCGTAAGCCCTGCGTACACGACTGTTTTGGGCTTCTTTGTTTTGGGCTTTGGGTATTGGGCCATCTGTTGGGATTTGATACTAGGGTCCTAATGGGCTATCTGGATAAGTGTGTTTTTTGGCCTAATTAGAGGATCAGACCTTGCATAAGGCCCAATAAAGAGTTGGGCCTAATTTGGAAAATTAGGCCAAATGAGGGCCATGAAGTAAGTTGATACTTTTTGGATCAAGATTCCGGTTTGGTTTGCATTGGGTTGTGTTGGGCTATCGTGGATTTTATGGTTTGGGGTTTTGGCTTGCTGGACATATGATGCCTGATAGCCTAGGATTTTTCTTTATATGCAATTGACATCATTACTGTAGTTGATTAGTGTATGCATCATAGTTGTACATAACTAAGATTCTTTATCCTGAGAATGTTTAATTTTGGCCTTATTTCATGTTCTTGTTTGATGAAGGGCTTAGGATAGGATCAGGTATTCGACTGTCTATAGGATCCAGTGTTATGTATGGTTAGCATACATGAGTGTTGCAGGGCTAGTAGAAGTTTCATGAGAAGGTTCTGTGTATAGTGGGTCAGCACGAGGAATGATTAGCCACTATTGAGAGAGTGAGGGCAGGGAAAAGGTGTACCTGTGGTGCTGGGTGTTGGAGGTTGAGGATTTCGCGTGAGGATATATCTGATTTTATTGCATTTTATTGCTTGTCGGCTTCTTTGCTCGAATGCTGCTTGCTTTGTGCTTTGTGGAACTCATGATTGATGTGAGTTAGATATTAGGTGAATATGTCAAGTCATATGTGAAAACGGTTGGATAATCTCAGAGTGACAGATTTGACCCTGCTGCGCAGCTCTCGTTTGAGTCCAACCATTGTAGGGATGAGTCTGTTACTCGAAGTATTATCTAAGCTTTGTTGCATGTGATTGTATTCATGGAATAGCTAATTGATATTATGAGGAGTTTTTCAGCAACTGATGACAGAGGAGGTGTGTGTGAATCCTAGGATGGTCTAGAGAGTATTTTGGTGCAATTGTTTCGCTGTTTAGCAGGTTTAAGGAGTATTTTGTGACTAGGTCCTAGAGTACTCAAGGTGATTCTTGAGGATAGTATGGATAGGTGTGGAAGGTAGTATTGGGCCCGTACTACTAGAAGCACAAGATCCGTACTCAAATCGAGGAGCACTTCGGAGATTCTAAGGGTTGGATAGGGTAGATAGCATGGGTGGATACCATGGTTCGAGTTAGCGGTTCCCTATCTGTTAATCTTTTGGCTTGAGTTGCTCAGGCGATGATGAGTTTTGTGTTTGTTCAGGCCTCCATGGTGATATTGATGTGGGTTGAATGGTTCAGACCCAGGTGAGTATGTTGATTGGAAGTCTCGAGGTTTTTGTTAGGGGTCGTGCCTCGAGATAGGGGGAGGAAGCGGTTGTCATGATCAGTTTGGAATTGCATCCGGGATTTAAGTGGTGGATTGTCGGTTTGGTATGTCGTTATTTTTGGCAGGGATTTTTGCCTTCAGTTTTCCGAGTTAGAGGGAGTGGGCAGGATTTTGGCCTTTTGAGTTACATAGGACTCTCAACTTGAGGTCTGTTGGTCGTGGTGATTAGAAATAGCATGTCCGCGCTAGTGTGCGCAAGTGGTTTGATATGGAACGAGTATCTTAGCGATGTGAGCAAGGGTCGTATCCTTGGGAGATGGGAAGGCCAGTTGTCGGATTGTCATGTGGGTTGAATGCTGATGGGTTTGAGCCAAAAGAACATCCTATGTGCTCATGCAACCCCTAATGCTTGGATCAAGGTTTCTCTATTGTACATGCAGTTCATCCAAGACTCAAGAACCCTAATCTAGCATATGTATTTCGAAATAGACATAAGTATACAGATCTAGATGATTACCTCTCCAAGAATGGCTTGAATCTTCTTGTCTTTGGAGCTTAGAGTCACAAGTGTCACTCCTCTAATGGCTTACAAACACCACAAGCAGCAGAATGACTTATGAGAAGGAGGAGGAGCACCAAAAACGTCCTAGGGTTCTTCCAAGTGAGTTCCACACGTTTTTGGAGCTATAGGGGTCTTTATATAGTGAGGCAATTAGGGTTATCAGCTAGGAAACCCTAATTTGACTGCTTAAGCCCTAAGCAACCCATGGACTCGCTTTTGAACAACCCTTGGACGAATTCCTTATGGGATTCCTATAGAATTCGTCCAACCTATGTTCCAAGGTGATCCATAGCCCAATTGTAACTATCTTATAATTACAATTCTAGTCCCCTAAGTTTAATTAATGTCTTTTAGTCACAAAATTAACTATCAATTAATTCTTGACTAATATTAATTAAACAATATGATTTCTCCTTTAATATATTATTCATATAATATATTAATAAGTCATAATTAATCCTCTTTCTCCATAAATCATCCTATCATGTTACTTTGGTGAAGGCAACCCAAAAGGACCATGCACAACCGGGTCAAGTACATACCAAATATAGTTACGGGCTTAGACACTAATCCAACAGTCTCCCACTTGGATAAGTCTAGTAAATATAATGTATGTATAATCCGATTAGTAATCGAAGCTCTCAAAGACACTGTCGAACTCTGATCTTAACAACAACCTGTCCTTTAGATAAGGGATCATATATTCCTCCATTCTAGATATCGTATGAACTGAGACAAGGATTTTAATCATACTCTCTGTTCATGTGTTTTTTCCTGATTTCTGATTTATGATGACTGACAACAGACTACAATTGAACACATCAACTTAGTCTCAGTTTCTCCAAGCGTTTAGGGTGTCATCACTAAATCATCGAGGGCCCACAAATTTCGCTTTAATCCCACTTTGGGTAAAAGGAACGGATAAACTTCAACTTAATGCTCGATTGTACTCACTCACCGAATCATACACAACAATACGTTTTATAACACCAAGTTACTGGTGCGTTTACATATTATCAATGTGTAACCGACTCGTAAGATACAACTCACACATCTCGGTTTCAAGAATATAAGATATTATCCTCTCACCAATCACTCGTGATAAAATCCATGAAGCGATCCAAGTGAGCGTGGGTTTAATCCAATACTCTAATCTTATAGCAGCATTCATGAACTTTGTAGCAAACTTTTGCTATGTCTAAACACTTTATACAATCTACAGACAGATTCATGACAATCTTCATTCATTCCTATTTCCAAAGAATGAGCGACTGTGGAGGGTTTGAATAATCTTATTATTCAGGAAGTCAAAACAAGCAAAGTGAAACACAAGAATAATACTAGTCCTATATGGTACCAAACCTTTGAGTATAAATAAGAACTTTTATTTAATCACCATATTGATTACTCATTATTTGTTGTTTTGGGTAATCAACTTCTTATTTGAATTATAACAACAATTGTCCCATGCTCTTAGCATGCACACTATGTTTCCTATGGTATTTTCTTTGTGAAATAGATTAAATGAACACATTTCCAATGATGCTTATTTCACAATTCCTAATCCATTAGTGTAAGAATACAAAATTCTCGCCACTACTATAATATGTTAGATTCTAGCATTTTATGCAACAGTACTTTCTTAATATCACAGTGCCAAAGTCACCAAGACTTTGCCAATAAAATTACATAGTGCTCTATTGGATATTGTTACATGACAATTCCATAGATGTGAAGTCTCACATTCAAAGTACATTCCTTTGAACATCCTTCTTGCATAGAATTTTCTAATTTAGAGATAGATTCTTAACGTCCAACGCCCAATAAGGAAACATTTCCATATTTGCCATATGACAACTCATTCTAAATAGAGTCTTATCTATTCATAATAAAGTCAATATGGTCCATCCATTAGAATAATTCCAACTTTCCACAAGCGACCAATCTTTGGTGAACCTTAGATTGTCCTTGGCAGTTGTTTAATTATTTTAGTCAAATTCGGTTCTATTCCGTTTTTCCCTCTAAATGCCCTAGGCATTTGGAAAATTTTAGAACGGTTGAATATTACAACATATGCAATCAATCCTATACCCGAAGCGTGTGGGATACGATTTATAAAGAAAAACATGATACTTTACCAGTTTCTTGCTATAATAATGTCATAATATTTCTAGTTGCCGTGTTCTCAAAATTCGAACTATGAAGAGGGATGCCGTAATCATAATCGAACTTTGAGATTGAAAATAATAAATATACCATTGACTAAATTCAATTAAAATTTCTCGATCTAAGCTTTTAGATTGGAAACGAAGTATAACATTCTCTCCCTTAATTATATCAAAATCAACTTTTCAACCCCTACAACTTTGCAAAGCGAAACCTTTTGTTTTTCTATAATTAATATTGCCAACTTGCAATACTTAAATAATAATCATGCTCCCACTAACATGATGATTATATCCATTCCAGCATAACATTTATACTCCCACTAGCTTTGACATATATTCAGAAAACAGTTGGACTTCTAGAAGACAATACTTATTGACTTCCAAAGTTCATATCACTTAGAAAAAAGGCCTTTTACGATGCTCATTGCGCGTCGTAAAACGCTCAGACGACGCGCAAATGCGCGTCAAGGAAGGCCCTGTCATAACGAGAGATGACGCGCTTTTGCGCGTCGTCTATAGACGACGCGCATTTACGACGCGCATTTATGACACGCATTTACGACGCACGTTTATGACGCGCAATGCGTATCAAGGAAGGTCCTGTCATAAAGATAGACGACACGCATTTGCGTGTCGTAACCTTACGACGCGCGTGTTTATGACACCCAATGCGTATCAAGGAAGCCCCTGTCAAGAAAGGCCATGTCATAAACGAAGATGACACACATTTTTGCGTATCGTAATTTTAAATGTTTAAAAAAAAATATTATTTATAGATTTACTAATTTTCAAATTAAATTTGCATTTAATGTCTCATAAAAAAATACAATATACAAAAAATACAATCCATTGCATAAAATTTAATGTCATATAAATAATCGATCCATGGAAAGATAAAACAAATCAATAGAAGTTTTCTCCCTATACATGATTATCACATACTAAATAACAAACTTTATTTCATATTCATACATATGATTACATTATTCATTAAAAAAACATATACCTACATCTTCGCCTAAAATGTTATTACATGATGCAAGTTGGCCATTTCATTGATGGATCACCAACAGGAAGACCAATAACTGCTGTTAAGTTTCACAGATATGATAATATTTAAGAAAACAGAAGGGAAGATTTGTAAATTGTAATTGAACCTTCTCTGTGGATTCAACTTTGTTCTCGGCTCCTAAAGTTTCAGTGGCGGTGCCTCTTGTTTGGCGCCATATACAAGCTTCATCTAGGGGCTCCACAAGCTCTGTATCTTGAGTGATTTCCACTTTCATCCGTCTGTCTGTCCTGCATGTTTGTTTCATAACAACACACCATGATCTTACCTAATATGTTTTTTACTAAAGAAAAATAGATACAATGGTGAAGTGAAAGGTCATGTAGATAGAGACAGTTAATTAATTACCTGGTAACAAGCTGAAATGTTGAATATGATCCGCAGGAAGTCACAAGACACAAAAATTTTAAGCAAACATTTACATACTCCTATAAAAGATTCTATAAAACAAAATTTTATAAGAAAGAATGTTCAAAGAGAAGATGAAGATCGAATTCAACTCACTTTCCAAGAGCTTTCTCATGCACAACAAGGCCAGTTCCAGTTCCTTCCAACCCTACACAAAGTATCACATCCAATTAGTAAGTACATTGTTTTTAAGAGGTTTTCCCTAACTATATAACATAATATTACATTGCTATTAAGGAACACCTTCTTGTTTCTACTTTTTATTGTTATGCTTCTGTTTCCACATGATACATGTTTTCATCATCAATACATTAGTATTCAGAAAGGCTTAAAGCATCATCAATCTATGTTATAAAATATTAAAATTTAATATACATGTAAATGGATAATGGTATTTGTTCTAAAACAATATTAACCTTATCAAAGTCATCACCACCAATATGTATGTCTCTAGAAGTAGAAAGCACCTCAAAAACTCCATCACCAACTTCAAGAACTACAACAAATAAAATGGGAAACAAACATCAGAAAATATTTTTAAAATAAAACATCATATTGAATTTAAAACTCAGTTATCCCAAATCGTGTCCCCTCACCTGAAACATCAAAACCATAAGCAATGTGACCTGCATCTTTTGTTGCTATTCTTTGGGAATCATTGAAATAAGCAGGAACTGTTACAATAGCTTTTGTGACCTTATCATTCAGAAACTTTGAAGCATCGTCCACAAACTTTCTCAAAACCTTATGATAATAGAGAAGCAACTAGATAAGCCAAATTAGGGCAAAAACATCTTTAGGCTAGCAACTCAGTTCAATCGATCACAAAATAAACTAAGAAACGAATTTTGGTTGAAATTAACAGAATCATACGATGCAATTGACTATGGAGTGAACATTTTGTACCTGTAAAAAATTTGTTGAGTTGTACCTGCAAACATGATGACATGTCAAATACTCAAATATAGTTACATTGATCTTTGATAAATAAACAAATATAGAAAAAGTAAATACCTGGCTATAAAAAAAATCAGCCTTGTCAAAACATTTCCGAGCTTCCTGTATCACTCAACATGATGGAATCAAATAAATGTTTAGATGAAATGAAAGCAAAACTACAACCGCCCAACAATTATTTATACTTTTAGACTTTAGTAACTGTATATAGCATAGCATGTCTTTTGCATTCATATAAACACTTCCTGCAAGTGAAATGAACGAAATAAGAAGGGATAATCAACTCAGTTGATTACAAACATACCATTCAAGTGGTTGGATAGATAACCTAAAATACTATTTGACTAAATGACAACACTCAGCACATATAATATGGGAAACTGAAGCACAAATAATATATATAAGTTAGAGAAAAGGGTCATTTATCTGACAAAATAAAGCACAACACCCATATAGGCTATAACTTTCTTACCCTACTAAGCCAGAGTCCTATCCCCCTCGACTTAATCAAGTAAAAAAGAAAGCTATATACACCACCATATGAGCGTTTCATTTTTAGCGGCTTAGTGCATAAAAACAAAAAAAAATCATAAGGGAGAAAATAAGGAGGCTTTTCCCATTGATTAAATATTAAGTTTTACAAATTTTCCCTCATTAGTTATATCCCAAAGTCAAGTGATTTTTCGTAAATGTTTTGAACTGAATTATGAATTATCCAGAAAGCACTTGGTGTCGGAATTTTCATAAATTTATTTAATGGATGTGGTTGATAGAGATAGATAATGAAATATGATATGAAAAGATTTGATAGAGATAAACCCATTGAAATTACCTGATTGGGTAGCAGCAGGGAAGTCTGGCTGGTTTTCAGGCATAACATCTTGGAAAAGAAGGTATGCCTCATGCAGCCTAGCCAAAAGAGGGAATGATGTCTGTGCCAAGTGACAACCAATTCAATTACAACTCTTACAATTTTCTCTAACCAAATCTAAACTTACATTAACAACATCTGCTACCGTACCCACCTGCATCCTACATTCATTTTTTGATTCCTATTAAGGCATTTTACATTGAAAATTGTAGCATTCTACTTTCAATTCTTTTCTTATTAGGCATTATTATTACACTTGAAAAAATCTGACCAACAATTATATAATTTGCAGATCGAAATGGGAAGTATTAATGAATGTATGTTGCTATTTCTTGCACTTAAACCTATATAATTGGCAGCATATCAGAGGGAGATCCTACCATGTCAAAGTTAAACCTTTTATTGAACCATGGATTTGTGGTGCCGTAAATACATCAACCTACAAAAAGTTAACATGACAATTTTGAAAAACACACATATTAAATGGGATGTCTACAGTAACAGCTAGCAATTTATTTATTTGCATCAAATTACGTAACATTTTCAAAATTTGTTCTGTTTGTTGAGCAACCACCCAAACTAAGCGGGATGTTTGGAATCTGGCCTGCAATGAATTTATAATAAAATTTTAAATTTTTATTTATTTTTAAATTAAAATGAATTCAACTTTATACATAATTAGAATTTGAAGGAACGCCGCCATTATGATTTCACCTGAATATGATGGACAACTGGGATTGACAGAAATGTACATCATGTATTCAGATGAAACCACCTGATAGTAACAGAAAATTACACTTTTAGTCCATGGGTATATGATTTTTAACAATATTGGTTTATTTATTCCAACTGCCAAGTAATGATTTTTAAACTTACAGGGCATGAAGAATCAGTCTATTTTGAAATACAAGAACAATGGAATGAATGGTTGCAGATTGTTATTAGAATCCCCCCTCATATCTTGGTCCAATCTCTCTACAAAAAGAACATTGATTCAATCTCTCTAAAAATCATACATAAAAAATCAGCTGATATTTGGTATATAATATATAAATTACCAAGACAAATAGGACACGAGGGCTGCTCTGTATTTGCAGGGGAAGTCTGTGTGTATTCAATTGAGCTTGTGTATTGAACATCAACAGTGAAAAGCACACGACATGATTATGTATATATTCAAAAACCAGAATTTATTGAAATTAGAATAACTACTTGCATTGCATGGTGCTTAAATAAAGTATGGTTATTGAAGAATGAAAACCTCCAAAGATTAGAAACGCCTTCCATTAAAATGTGTGTGAAATGAATCTGTTGAGCTTTGATCATCGAATCTTACCAAGATACTATACAGGTTTTCCATTCCATCATTCCTGAAACCAACATATTGAAGGATTAGCAAAGCCAGGTCATAATAGGGTTATTAGTAGATATCAGAAATTATAGACATGATATAACCAACGAGTATCCCGACCGGGGAATGTAACTGCTTGCACCCATGCCATCAATAATCTTGGAATTTTAGATTAACTAGTAATCTTGTGATCTCACATCTGGATCTGCAATTGCTCAAATTTCACAACTATCTAAGGTGAAAAGCATTCTTTTGACCCACCACGAATTAAAGCACTGATTTAAGTGTTCCACTACACGGTTTCTCTCTTGTGATATCACATCTAGAGCTTGTTTGCAGCTGTGAACCCTGCCATTCCAGCCCCGATTATCACTATTCTTGGCTTCTTTATAACCATTTTACCAAAAAAAAAAACTTGTGATAATTTCTGGGTCTTCAAGAAAGAAAGATTTTATTTGTAGAAAAGATTGTGTGTTTGAGCTTATGACACTGTGAACATACAGAGAACTTGAGGGTTTTCTTCTTCTCTTTGTTTTGAGTGAAAAAGAAACAAGAATGAGAGTGGTGATGAGTGATGAGTTTAAGTTTCAAATTGTTGTTTTGTTTCTTCCTTCTCTAGTTTTTCTAAAAGCTTCTCTGCCTTTTCTTTGTTCTCCAATTCCTATCATTTAGTAGAAGTGAAACAACATATTTGAGTGGAAGGGCATTTTGGATATTTTCATTATTAGATTGATACCTTAGACAATTTGGAACTAGTCTTCTTAATGGTTGTTTCACGTGACCTTTGTTTCCTTTTTTCAATGTCAATTTCAAGTTTTTGGTCATTAATTTCACCAAGTTTGGAAACAGAGGAGCTTTGGGTTCCATTAGCTTGATTAACTTTTTTGTAGCCTGTGATTTGGCGTGTGCCTGTGCAGCTTACCAGATAGGATTCACAGCCTTGGCTTCCTGAGCAGAAGCTTCCACCATCCTCTCCATAGATTCTCTACTGAACAAAATTTATTTTTATGAAATAAACATATATCCCTAAATAAACATATTTAACTTCTTTGGAAAATATAAAATATGAATTTAAAATCAAATAGTCAAAAATAACACTTCACGTTAGTTTTTTTTATCCATTCCATCATGCACATGGAATGGAATTTTGTAACATACTAACATAACCATTTTTATTTATGTAACTTACAATCACAAAAATCTTAAAGCATTCATGATTTTAACTAAATAACAATATTATTTTCTAAAATAAGCAAGAAAATATACTTTTACTGGGATTTGAATGTGATTCTATTAATTATGAATGATTTAATATTTATGTAAATAGAAATTCATTAGCTACAATAGTTTTAGGAAGAGTATTCAGAGCAATGATAATATTGGTGATAATATTTACTCTTGAACCACAATTAGCAAGGTATTATGTTAGATAATAAAAAAAACCCTAATAAATAAGTAGCAGAGCAGTTAAGAGAATTATCACACTTGTATACATGATTTTTATATTTTATGAACAGAAACAAGATACAAAAGCAACGACATTGCAAATCAATTAAGAACGAAAGTCAAACTATAGAACCTATTGCAAAACGATATTCAAACTCCCCTAAATTGCACTAACAAAATGAACAAAGTAAACCTAAATGGCCAAAATGAGAGTTGCAGTTCAAAAATCAGGGCAATCATATGAACGAATAAATAAAAGCATCAAAGAAACTACAATATATGGAATCAATGAGACCAAAAGATTTTCACCTCTGCTGGAGCAAAAGAGAGATAGCTTGATAGAGGTTTTGAATTTGAATAATTGCATCCAGGGGTCTGAATTGATGTTTTGAAAGTTGAAGGTTCTGTTAGTAGTTGATAACTAGATGTGTGTGGAACTTCAACGTAAGGAGGAAGAGGAAATATGTAGAGATGTTGATTAACTTGTAATGAAAATTTTGTAAAAAGATAAACAAATTATTGACATGCCTGCATCTTTGTTTAGATGGTACGAAATGTGACCAAAAAAGTAGTGTTCTACTGATCTGCCATTATTGATCCCATATCTTTCGTGTGTAATAAGAAGAATTCAAAGATCCGAGTTTCCATAAGTTATTATAGAAGATTTCAACCTTTTTGGCTATATCTGGACAACTAACAAGATAGATTCCAACTTCCTTCACCTATAAAATCAAATAGTAATAGAAATCAGTAAGCCATTTAGAAAATTTTTAAAATTTATAAAAAGTTACCTGAGTGAGAGATTTCCGATCATTATTAGCAGATCCAATATAAACATCTTGGGAAATATAATATCCAAACTTTAGCATGGAGCACACCTGAGTTAAACCAATCTTTAATCAATAAGGTTACATTCTTTATATTTGGCCCCCTGAAGCAAGCGCAGAGGGTTCTTTAGTGTAATCAGGATATACTCCTAAACAATACTCATTTTTGCATAAAAAAGAAAGCTTAATGAAGAAATATCAAAAATAGAAAAACAACTTACCCAAATATACGTCTTTGCCAAGGGTTTCTAAACTCAGTGTCATCAAGCTTCCTTATCTGAGTCATTAATTACCAAACACAGATACATAACCATAGACCTTAGTTAGTAGTTGAATCACCAAGCACAACCCTAAATCTTCGAGGAGTTGCAGTCGCCGATGAGGTAAGATGAGCCGACTTCGCCAAACTATTGTAGAGAGCACTCCTTTACGTTTTGAATGGTTCTTGAAAAAAGCCATAGAATCATCCCTTCAATTTTGTGTGCGTGAGAGAGAGAGAGAGATAGAGAGAGAGAGAAAGAGATAGATATAGTGATAGCGATAGCGATACGTGTGTGTTCTTGAAAAAAGCCCTAGAATCGTCCTTTCAATTTCACGTTTTCAGATTCTTTATGCTGATTAGGGCGACATCGGTTGGCGAGATGCTGTTCTCATGGAGAGATTTGATTTCTAGAACATGTTGAAGGCGGTAGAGAAATATAAGGCCTTGAATCAGAGATGGTATGGTGATTAGGGTTTGTAGAGAGAAGAGAAGAAGAGAATGAAGGGATATCTTGAAACAAGCGCGCGTTTCATTAAAATTAAAAGGCGACCATTATAGAGGACGCACGTTTAATATAAAGCCCCTCCGTGTTTTTGATTTTTTTCTTTAACACACTAATTTAAGGGCACGCAGTAATGCGTGACCTAAATACTTAAATTTTTTTGAAGAGATGACGCCATTTTAAGGTCACTCTCTTTTGCGTAACATGAATCTCTGAGTGTCGTGGTTTGCGCGTCGTAAAAGGGCCTTTTTGTAGTAGTGTATTTCCAATACGATGTGCTTCGATAAGAATTTATCTAAGCTTCTCAAATTCATACACCTTTCCTCAGACAACTCACATGTGTGTCTAAATTAATCCATAACTTATATTACTAAGTCCTAAATGTTCATACCAATTGCCAAATCTCACAATTCGAACTATGAAGAGGGATGCCATAATCATAATCGAATTTGAGAATGCAATTTACATAATCACTATCTCCTTAAAATCTCTCTTAGTGAAAGCGTTTCCTCACAATCATTTTCATGAAGGAGAGAAACCTTATGACACTTAGATTTTACGGTGCATGTGTTCCTATCCATGTGAATTTGTCATAAGCATAATCATAAGATAATGTTTGTGATGAATTCCAAGTTATTTAGTAGCTCACCTATGCCAATCAATGTACTTTCATTGAATAAGGTATTAGCCCTTATGAAGTCAATTGAGAACTCGTAGAACTCATATGCATAATCACTCAACCGGATTGGCACATAAATAAAATTTTCTCAACACGATAGGTTACAAACCTCAAGTCGTGTGCTAGTGTTTAATAGGTTTACTTCTTGATTTGTTCTTGAAACTTTTCAAGATCTTTAGACTCCCACTGACCTCTTGACATATTAGATTCTCTTGTCAAGAAAACATTTCTTGACAAACAAATATCTAAGAGTTAGTGTGTGTCTATATCAAGACAAAACCTACACGCAATTCGGTATTAGTTGGTCTTTTTCTTATTCAAGACAACACAACATACCAAAATGTGCAAGTGTAAGAACATTCCTACTTAAGATTATGTCACTAAGGCTTGATTTTGGAACGAAGTACGATACATCTTATTGACTTAACCATTTCAACAATTCTCCATTCCTCTTCTTAGCCAAACTAGTGCACTAAGGTATCCTTAGAGGATGAATTGTAATATGGTTCTTACGATTACCAAGACGATCACAAAACACGATACAAAAGTACTCTCACTTCTTCTTAGATTGGAGAAAATTTTTATCTTTATGCCTTCATTGATTCTACTTATTCGTTCTGTCATTCATTGAAACTTTTTCAATGATTCAAAATTACACTTAATCTTATAAGTATAACCACATTCATTGATTCTACTTATTCGTTTTGTCATTCATTGAAACTTTTTACTAGACCTTTAGTAAATCATGACGAATAATGTTATTATTGTTTATGGTGGACTTAACTAGTGCACAACGTCGTGTACTAGTTCCTTTTGTCCTTCACTTGACTCACATACTTATGTGAACAAGGAGTTAGTCTTAATTACTTACGTACCAAGATTCCCATACATCATACAATACAAGTTGTATGATTCCAAGTTTCTGTCTAATTGAAACTTAGGCGATGGGAATCTTTCCTTACTTAGAAAATTATGACACTACCATAAATAACATAACTAAGAATCACATCCATTTCAATATTGCTAATAATAGAAATACACAAACATCAATTTTTCATACATGTCATTGCAAGGATAAATAAATAAAACAAAATCAAAATTTTTTTTATTGCGGAAAAAATTGTCCTTACAACGCAACTCAATTGAAAAACTATGCTATTACATTTCTTAGCAATCTATCCTAACTCTAAAGGAGCAGCTCAAAAATCCGATCTTTGAATCCATGCGATCAAAATCCATTTCTTCGCGATCAGACTCAGCTCACTACTTCCTTCAAGCTTCCTTTCTTTTCTTCGATTCTACAAAACATCAAAAAAGGCAATCTTATCACATAATGTATCGAGAATCAAAAATAGGAACTTATAGAGTTGGTTAATAGATTTGACCTGAAGTAGAGCCATACGTCTTGACTCTCCCATCTCTTAAATCTCTCAGGTAGACAGCGCAACTTTGTCTCCAAAGCCCTTTCTCTTGGCAATAAAAGCAAACTGACTCTTTTGGAACAGCACGCGTGACTACTTCAGACTTTTCCTTTCTCTTATGATCAAACTTTTCGACCATGGCATGCCTTTCGGATCCATTGCCTATGTCCATACAGGTTTGGAAGGCAGATCTACCAATCAACTTTGCTTCTCCAGTGTGCCAAATCATTGTTGATTCATCAGCAACAAGGAAATAGGTGAGATCGATGAGGGTCACGTCGGGGTCTATCATATAGTACTCTCTTACGAACTCACTATATGAGTCAGGAAGCGACTGAAGAACCCAGTCAACAGCCAGCTTCTCACAGACAACGACTCCCAACATTCTTAACCTATTAATGTGTGACTTCATCTCTAAGACGTATGCACACACTAACTTTCCTTCTTCATGTTTACTTGCCAAAAGAGCTTGAGTGAGCTTGAACTTTTCAAGCCTTTGAACTTGTAGGTTAGGGAGAAAAATAGGAGGAGGTGGAGGAAGTGAAGCATGATCTTGTGTTCCTCGATTGAATCGTGGAATATCATCTTCATGTGGAAAGCTTATTCCACGGGATTTGGGAAGACCATAGTTGTCATCCTTTGACATCTACAAAACGGGAGAAAATTCAAGCTAGTTGATTGATTGAGTCCATAATAAAACACCCAAATGGGATATTAAGGCTAGGACCCAACAAAATACTCTACAACTTGGGAGAGGGATGCCGTAACCCAAATTGTAGAACATTTGAAGGTAAGTGAATGACAATTCACTAATTTTCCACCATGAAATACGAAAAAGAGATTAAGTTTTAAATGTATTGAAAACTCCTAGATCCTTTGAGATTTTCAATGGCATGTTTAATCTCGATATGCCCCTCGATTTGTGATTGGGATGCCGAGGATCACAAAACAGGGTGTGAATAACCATGCAAACTTACTTGGTGCCCCCAATGTTACAGTCATCTATTTGTTATGCCGGTTAACCACACACGCACCACCGAACTATGACAAACATCAAGTCACCCTTTTCTACCTTTTCTTAGAACCCATTTAGTGTGCCTGTTAACCACACACGCTCCACTAACGTCTTAGCAAGGGTACAAAGTGTAGTTTCATGGAATTGCATCAAATTCACTTTTGCCTAAACTAACTAAGATTGAGAAATTGTAAAAACATTTAGTTACTTTATAATTCATTATAATTTTAATGGAAAGATTTTGCCCTATCCTACTCATTCAGCTAACAACCCTCCACCAATCAAGGAAGCGGTGGATGAGAGTGGACACCCATTAAACGACCATTTTATAGGCCATTACCTTATACCCCCCTTATAGATCGGCTTCGTGAATGAGGCCTACTAACGGTAAGACTAGCATTTAAGTTATACATATATAATATTATACTTTTAATGTTATATATAGTATAAGGGTGTATTTTACACTTTTAAAATACTAGGTGGTCTAATTTAATAAATTACACTTTTAATTTAATTAAATGTAAACCATATCACTATGGATTTATTAACTCTCTTTTATTATACACTTAATTAATTTAATAAAACCATAAGGGTGCAATTTTAACTTATTCAAAAATTAGGGTTTTAGAATTTAACATTTTAAAATTAAACTTTTAATTAAAATTTAATTCCAAAACTTGAGGGCAAGTTTTGAAACTTTTGAAATCATTCGAGTTTAGAATTTAAATATTTCAAAATTAAACATTTTAATCAAAAATTTAAAATCCAAAACTTGAGGGCAAGTTTTGAAACTTTTCAAAACTATCTAGATCAAAAAACAAATAAGGCAATTAAACAATTAATTGGTGATTATCTAGTTTTGACCTAATCCAATTTCATGCAAGATAATTGACCAAATAATTCAAATAATTTAACATTTATCAAATAAGGTAACAATTATCTAAATAGATGACAAAAATCTTTTATTTTGACAAAGATAAGCGTAAGGAATCAATAAAATTCATATTTTATTAATTTGAAATAATTATGGCAATTATCTTAAGTCAAAATAGGCAGAAATCCTGAAAATCCGTCTGTCTGACAGCCAGACTCACCGAGTCACCATATGGACTTGTCGAGTTCTTTCTACTCGACGAGTCCACACTGGGACTCGACGAGTTTGTCAGGCAGATGGCCAAATACTCGACTTTGCAATCAATAATGAAACACTAAGCATCAATACAATAGAAACCAATCAAGGCTCCGATACCAATGATGGGTTTTAGCCATAAGAACATCCTATGTGCTCATGCAAACCCTAATTCTTGGATCTAGGTTTCTCTATTGTACATGCAGTTCATCCAAGACTCAAGAACCCTAATCAAGCATATGTATTTCAAAATAGACATAAGTATACAAATCTAGATGATTACCTCTCCAAGAATGGTTTGAATCTTCTTGTCTTTGGAGCTTAGAGTCACAAGTGTCACTCCTCTAATGGCTTACAAACACCATAAGCAAGAAAATGACTTATGAGAAGGAGGAGGAGCAGCAAAAACGTCCTAGGGTTCTTCCAAGTGAGTTCCACATGTTTTTGGGGCTATAGGGGTCTTTATATAGTGAGGCAATTAGGGTTATCGGCTAGGAAACCCTAATTAATGTCTTTTAGTCACAAAATTATAACTGTCTTATAATTACAATCCAAGTGAGTTCCAAGGTGATCCATAGCCCAATTATAACTGTCTTATAATTACAATCCCAGTCCTCTAAGTTTAATTAATGTCATTTAGTCACAAAATTAACTGTCAATTAATTCTTACCTAATATTAATTAAACAATATGATTTCTCATTTAATATATTATTCATATAATATATTAATATATCATTATTAATCCTCTTTCTCCATAAATCATCCTATCAAGTTGCATTGGTGAAGGCAACCCAAAAGTACCATGCACAACCGAGTCAAGTACATACCAAATATAGTTACGGGCTTATACACTAATCCAACACATGCAAGGGTATATGTTGGATCGTAAACTGGCAGTTTCCTATGCTTAGTAAGTGGGTATTATGGGAAGATCCAAGGTCTTCAGCTGTATTTTAGGTTCCTCGTGAGATTCGTTTGATCCGTACCTAGAGGAACATTATGCGGGTGATATTCGTTTCATGGTTAGGTATGGTTGTACCTAGATGGGATGCTTGGTTTATGTTTTGGTTCACCACCAATGAGTGGTGGTTCAAGTTCTAAGTAGGCTGTCTGTTCTTGAGGGTCTTGGCACTTTGTGGTTTCAGATCGTTGTCTTCTAGTTAGTTGGGCAGTTGTTGATCGATGGATCTTTTCTAGAAATGGGTGTGTCCAGTTCCACGAGGTTCTTGATTTCTTGTGTTAGTGTATCCTTGACCATTGGTCGTGGGGGTTCTTCATTCAGCGAAGTTTCCTTGGAAGGTTTAGAGATGTCAGCCGAGATTCAGTGATCGGGCTAACCTGTCATCAAGTTTTGTATATTTTATGATTCCTTCGGTCTTCAAGTATGTTTACCCTCAATGGTAGAGTGGAAGCTTGGTTCATAGCAGACTCGGGTTTTGGTAGCATTCAAGATCATCTTTAAGTTTTTCTCAAGCTTCTGGGGTAGTGATGGAACCTGTTCAGTATAGTATGGGATCTTATTGTGACCGATCGGAAGAATGTTTCCTGTTTTGAGTTAGGTGGCCTTTCAATTATCTCTGGTGTTTCTTTTCTTTTTGGATGAGATTATGGTATTCTGAAGTATGTGTTTGGGGGTGCTCCTTGCGAGTTAAGCAAGAGGGCATTGGGGCTCTTGGTTCGAATTATGTGCATGATTCTCTTGGGTTTTAGCTTCCGATTCAGATCAAGAGTGCAACCGTTATCTTTTCTGCGGATCATGCGCTACTTTGTTTTGTAAGGATTGCTTGAGTAGCAACTATGTAGTGCTCAGTGGCGCTGTAAGAGTGTTGTCAAGGTTTGTGTATTATCAGAAGCATTCCAGTTATAGGTTGTGGGCCTAGTGTTCATATGGTTTGGTGTTGGTTAAGTTTGCGGTCGGTGTGTTTTTAGAATCATTCGGTGTGGTTCTGGTAGTTCCCCAGCTAAGGACTGGGGGTAGATTCAAATGGATACTCATCAGTTTAGGTAAGGTTCTACGAGAAGGTATTATGAGTGGCCATTCTGAGTGGGCTTTTGGTGGAAACTCGCGTTGGGAATCGCGGGTGTATCCGTGCAAGGTTTGTATCTAGATCGATGTGGGTTAGGAAATCTGTATGTCAAAGGCATCTACTGGAGGGTTCAGGATTTAGTTTATGTGTCTATACTCCAGGATGGTTCTACCATTGTGAAGGTTGGGCAAGTAATGAGGTTTCAGACTCATAGAACCAGTGTATCGGTTCGACAGTTGAGGAAGTCAGTATTTTGTATCTCATTGTGTTCATGGAATCGTTATCATTAGGATTTGAATAGAAATATTGATAAATAAGTGTCGCCTTTTAACTTAGAAACTGGGCAAGAATCCGGTATTGCAAATAGTTGGTAGACAAGGTGGGACCAGGGAGGTCTCGACTAGTTTGGAAAGCAACTAGAAGGCAACACGATGTTCGGGCAGTATTAGTGATTTGGGATTCGTGTGGGCGGAGTAGCTTGTTGTTTGGAAAATGCTAAGCCATTTGCAGTTTGAATTATCTGAGCCTTCTGTCAGGTATAAGTATGACGTCGCTATATATGGTTAATGACTTTGTCTCCATTTTGAGGCAACATGTGATTAGGGTTGGAAGCATTTTATTTGGTGCGAGACCCTATGAGGTTGGCTTGGTGATAGTTCAGTGAGGGAGGTCTGACAGGGAGTCAGACCATCGAGACTGTAGGTTTCAGATCTCATGGGAGGTAAGATAGGTTCTTATTCAAAAATTAAGGGTTCATTCTTCTTCGAGCTTGAAGAACTATTCTAGGGATGGTTTTGGTAGATCTGGATAGACAATTATATGATCGGAGTTGGAATTTTTATGATTGGTCTATTGTTCGTCGAGAGCTTGGCATGGAGCTGCTTCAGTGTGGGTGGTCTTTCTAGAAATCAGATCATTATAGATTTCAGGTCTTAGAAGGGTAAGAAGTGGTTTGCATGGGCTGAAGTTTTGGTTGTTGTCTTCAGGCTGGAAGTTTCGGTTCAGGTTCCGAATGACATGCGAAGACTGTCTTAGGTGTTGAATGTCTATTTGTGATTATCGGGTTGGTCGTTTTGATATGAGTATTAATAAGAAGCGATTTCGAGGTCGAAATCTAATTTAAGTGGGGGAGAGTTGTAACACCCTAGTTTTCAAGTAATTTCAAATCCATCCCTTGAGTTTTAATAAAGTCACTTTTGGTCCTTGGATTGGAATGAAGTGACCATGGGAAGCCCTAGTGGTAAAATGGTAATTTATGGAGCAGGAGTTGTATGTTGGGTGTACGCATATGTACGCAGGGCATACGTCTGTCTAGGTGAAAACCCGAATCCTTAGGGTATGTGGAGTATTTAAGCATCTTATGGACCATTTCTCCCATCTATTTCCAGCCTCCAAGTTCTTGGGTCGTTTTGGCAAAACCCTAATCTCCATAAGTGTGTGTTGTGAGCTAAGAAGTGATCCTTGTGTGTTTTAAGAGTAAGAAGTTTCATCAAGAAGCTTGGGAACGTGAAGCAAGGCTTGGATCTGGAGTTTAGGCTCCCTTTTCTATCATCCAAAGGTATAAAGTTCATACATTTATGATTATTTTGCTGGATCTCTTATTGGGTTCTTTTATGCTTCTCTTGGGTCCCAAATGCTCCATTTTGAACATGGCATGTTTTGGATGATTTGAGTTGTCCTTTAAGACCCTTGGAGGGGTAATTAATTATAAAAATGAGGTTCCAATGGCTAGAAGTGTCCTATGTATTTGGTAGAAAGGTCTTAATGGATTACGACCTTGTATTAAGAACTTTTGGACGTCTAAAGTCATAAACTTGGAGAAGTTATGACTCTATTGTGCATTTGGACCATGGATCTGTAATTTGGGCTTAAGTGCTTAAGCCATTAAGCATATATTAGACTTTTGGATCTGCGAGGGCACGTCCCGCGTAGGGAGGAGTACGCCCCATGTACTTGGTCATTCTCCCCGTAACTTGTTCAATGTAAGGTCTCGTATACGCCCCGCGTACGCGACTATTTTGGGCTCCTTTGCTTTGGGCTTCGGGTATTGGGCCATCTATTGGGCTTTGATACTTGGGCCCTAATGGGCTATCTCGATAAGTTTTTTTGAGCTAATTTGAGGATCAGACCTCAGATAAGGCCCAATAAGTAGTTTGGGCTAGGGGTGAGCATTTGTACCGGTGGACCGGACCGGACCACTGAACCGGACCGGACCAGACCGTTTTTTTGGACCCCCGGGCTGGTTCTCGGTTTTAAGATTTCTCTCCGGTCCGGTCCGGTTTTTTTCCCAGTTCGGTCCGGTTTTTACCGGGTTTAGAACCGGTTGGACGTGATTAAGATTTTTATGACATTTTTTAAACACACATAACTCATTCGTTTTAAGTCGGATTGACGTGCGGTTTTTTCCAACATTTAGTTTACAGTTTGTAGATGAATTTTAGACTATAATTTTGTTTATTTTGGTATTATATTCACCGTGTTACAATCCTTCAAAGTAGAGCTATCAAAGCTGAAAAAATCCAGCTTTTCAGCAACATTTTCTAATTTGTGACGTTTTTTAAACACTCATAACTCATTTGTTTTAAGTCGGATTGACCTCCAATTTTTTCCAACATTTAGTTTACAGTTTTTAGATGAGTTTAGACTATAATTTTGTTTATTTTGGTATTATATTCACTGATTTACAATCCTTCAAAGTAGAACTATCAAAGCTGAAAAAATTCAGCTTTTCAGCAAGATTTTGTAATCCGTGACGTTTTTTAAACATCCATAACTCATTCGTTTTAAGTCGGATTGACCTATGGTTTTTTCCAACATTTAGTTTACAGTTTCTAGATGAATTTAGACTATACTTTTGTTTATTTTGGTATTATATTCATTGAGTTATAATCCTTCAAAGTAGAGTTATCAAAGCTGAAATATTTCAGCTTTTTAGTATTATTTTATACTATAATTCCGAGTCCGCGTTTAGCACATGTGGTAGAGTTGTAAGTGAGTATCAGACTAGTTTATCGACATTGATAGTTGAAGCTTTGTTATGCACCCAAGATTGGGTGATAAAGTTTACAAATCCGATAATTGACAACGTTGATGACATCTTGAACGATGACGATATAGCTTTGGGTAAAAAAATTACAATCTTTATTCTTTTTTTATACAATTATTACTTTTTATTAAATACTAATAACATTTTCATTTGTGTTTATGTAGAGATTGCACAAGATTTAAATATGTTACATATGGATGACAATGATATGGGGAAGAGACCAATGGAAGATTAGATTATGAGTTATGAAATTTGTTAGTTTGATTGATTTTAAAGTTTAAACTATGATTTTTGTTGTTACGATAATACTTTTGCATGTTTGTCTTAAAGTTGTTTTAACTTTTGTTGGTGAACTTGATTTATATGTTAGTTGCTTTTATTTGGAAAATTAATTTTTGCAAATTGCAAGTTATAATATTATACATCAATGTAGATTAGTTAGGCATGAAACGGAAACATATTAATTTTGAAAGTTATAATATTATACATCAATGTAGATTACTTATTATACTCTATGTAATTAAAGTTGTACCGGTCCAAACAGGTCCAAAAACCAGAAAACCCGGACCTGGACCCGGACACGGACACGGACACGGACACAGACACGGACACGACTCATCCGGTCCGGTCCATGGTCCACAAAATTCTCCATAACCGGTCCGGTCCGGTCCAAGAGCCGGTCCGGTCCGGTCCGGTCCAAATGCTCACCCCTAGTTTGGCCGAATTTGAAAAATTGGGCCAAGTGTGGGCCTTGAAGTAAGTTGAGCCTTTTTGGATCAAGATTCTGGTTTGGTTTGCATTGGGTTGTGTTGTGTCATCTAGGATTTTATGGTTTGGGAATTTTGTCATTAGTTGGGCCTTGGTTTTGGGCCATGCTTGAGGAAGGGTAAAAAGGTCATTTACCCTAAATTGGACTCATAATATGAGTCAGTGGCTAGATGTTGATGGATTGTCATTTTGGTAACTGTTTGCGCACATGTGATAATGGATCTGCAGTTGGAGATTGTTCATGGAATCAGTTGTTGATGGAGTGTTGTCTTGATGCTGGCGATTCGGGGATCTGGCAACCAGTAACCAAAGATCTTTTGTGTATTCGGTGGTGCAAGGTGAGTTTTTCTCACTGTACTTCTGGGTCGAAGGCACCAATGTCGGCCCTGTTGGATTGTTATCCTGGTTATCTCATGATTAAGTGTTGTTATGATATGTAGATCGGTATCCTGGCAGATAGGATATTGCTATGCTGTTATGATCTGTTAGATCGGTATCCTGGTCGATAGGATGTTGCTATGCTATTGTGATATGTTAGAAGTGTATCCTGATAGATAAGATGATGCCATGCTTAGTGATCTGTAAGATCTGCCTGTTTGTTTGTTGACTGGTTATGTGTTTAACTGCTATATATATGTCGACATGTATGTGTGTGGTTGGGTTGAGGCGGTCCTGATGTGTGCTAAAGGCTAACAGACCCAAGGCGGCCCGGATGGACTGAAGGCCTACGAGGCGGTCCAGTCAGGCCGAAGGCCCGATGATCGGTCCAGATAGACTATCGACCCTACAAGGCGGTCCAGTCATTCCGAAGTCTTGGGAGCGGTCCGGATAGACTGTAGGCCCAGCAAGGCGGTCCAGTCATGCCGAAGGCTCGAGAGTGGTCCAGACAGGCTGTAGGTCCCGTGAGGCGGTCCAGACATTCTCAAGGCTCAATATACATGTTATTTGTATATGCTATCTATTGGTGTTGGTACTTTGAGGAACTCACTAAGCTTCATGCTTACGGTTTTGGTTTATGGTTTCAGGTGCTTCAGTGGATGGTGGCAAGGTGAAGGCGTAACCGTACACATCCTCGCGTTTTGGACTTATGATTTCTGGGAAACTCTGATAATGTGAACGTTTTGAAAACTATGTTGGGGAAGGTTTTGATTTTAAAATAATGTTTCAGAATTAATGGGTTTTGTAAACACTTCTATAGAAAAAGGGTTGTTTTGAAAAGTTTTAATTTTATGAAATTTTATGGATGTTACATTGACCTTGCAGTAAAGTTCCACAAGAAGGCCAGACAAGAGCGGTTTGAAGTGGTCAAAGCCTTCATGGTGTGCATGCTCAAGGAAGGAGAACCTGTTTTCTCTCATGTACAAAAGATACAAAGGTACGTGGAGCAACTCCATAAGTTCAATGTGTAATTTGATGATGATTTGGCCAATGATATGGTCCTTAACTCATTACCTCCTAGTTATGATCAGTTCATTCTGACCTATCGTTTGAACAATACGGAGACGACATCGACTGAGCTTCATAATTTTTTGCAAATTGTTGAATCAAGGATGAAGAAAAATCATACATTAACAATCCCCCCTAAGTGAACTTAGCAATCAATCAACTTTTTGGGATTCATCGGACACAAAAAGATAAGCACTTTGCAGTCATCTTGAGATTTCCAAGTACCACTTCAGGAGTTCAATGAATTTCTTCTTCACGTGCTCTGGAGCTTCATTTTTAGCAGCTTGGGAGATGAACTTTTAAAGGATCTTTGAAGGAACCAAATGTTAGCCAAGAACCCAGAAGAATTCTTTTCGACTAGTCTTCTTCTTGAGATAGATGTATCCAAGTTCAGATATATGTATCCAAGTTCAGATAGACATATCCGAGTTCAGGTTCTTCACTAGGACCTTCTGCCAATATTTGAGCTTCAGGCAATTCATAAGTTATTTTCGCTAACACATTTCTGTTCTGAACAAGTGTGCAAACTCAATGTCGGACTTGTAAAACTCTACAACGTAGTCTTTCAAGAATTTGATGGAAACACTGTAAGCTCTGATGCTTGAATGATTAGTTTGGCATTCTCGGAGGCGAGCAACGATTATGAGAATGTCATTGGGGTTGATAGATGGAAAGTTACATCCCTGAGAGTGAGAGTAGCTTCTTTATTTCGAGAGACATAGTATATGTACAACATGCAAATGAGATCAAATTTACTCTGAAGCTTGTTTCCGAAACCAAAGATCTTTATGATCCGCTTCCAAGACCACACATTTTTTTGAGGACGTGGGTTGACGGAGTAGAAATTTCATAATCTCTCATGCTCTGTCCTGATGATCATTTGTGGATCATCATTTGGATGAAGAGGAGCTATTTGAAATAGAATTTTCAGTGTGGAGAGATTGGAAGATCAATTTGGTAAGAATCATGTGTTGGAAGATCGTAGTACATGAAGGTCACAATATCAAATATCATGGATAATTCCTTCTTGGTTGAGAGGAGATATTCTTAGCATCAGATTCAGATTGTCTTTCAGTGCTTGAATCTTGATGATTTCTTCCAGTGCTTGATCTATCTGCTCTTGGGACCAGCCCTCAAAATTTCTGAATGTCCTGACTAGGCTGTCAAGTTCAGTAGCAATTTGCTTCCATTTGTCTTGAGGTGTCTCGTTAAGGTCAACAATGATTTGTTGAACTATCTTGAAGATGATGAATTCAAGTGGAGGAGTAACCAGGGGCTCTTCAGGGAGATCATCCAATTTCCGGGTTGGAGAACCTTCATCGATTGGAACTATTCTCGGAGTTGGGATTGGTGGAAGCATGTATTGTGTTGCTCGGAAGGCATCAACAATTATTTTTGTTTTAAGCTTCGCCATTTCACGACTTCTCTTAAGCACATCTACACAAGATGATGGCCAAGAGACGGTAGACCAAATCCTATTTTCTTCATCGTAGAGAACCTTCATTGGTTGTTCCCTAATGGCTTGGAGTCATAGAACAACTTTTTCAATTAGATCTTCATTTTCCTCATCACCTTTATCAAGAGATTCAATGATTTCAACCTCAAGAGAGTCGTCATCAACCGATTCATCTCGGAGCGAAAATTCCGAGACGGGCATCCATTAGATTGTTCTTCCTCTCTGACTTGTTCCTTCTACCCTCTTGCGTCGGAAGGCCCTGCATCCGTTGCAAGTCTGGCATTCGTTTGAAAATCAATTAGGCATTCGAACACTTTCTGAAAGCTTAAATTGATTTGCTTAGAGAGAGCATCGACGGTGGGGGATTGAGCTTTCAGATGCTCAAATAACGAGACCAAAATAGAGAGCATTTCATTCAACTTGTTTGCAAAACATCAACAATGTTCCAACATGATCGGAGCAACTTCATAAGGACTTGTTGCATAATCAGATTCATCTCGTCCTTCTTTCGAATCTCCTTCTCCAACCTTTGGATTTGTTTTTCATGATGAATGTGGGTTTGATTGATTAGTTCATTGGTGGCATTGATCATATCATCATGAATCTTGAGCATTGTAGTAGGGGTGGAGATGTGGTGATCAAGGTTGTCGTTGTATTTTTTTTTTACTTCCTCCAAAGTATGATTGAATCCGAGAGAAATGAGTTGATCAAGTTGATTTGCTCTATCGAGTTCCGAGGGGTCAGCTTCTTTGATCTGGAAGAGAGATTTAAGAATGAGTTCAAGTTTGGAGTTGAGGCTAGTGACATTCTGATCAAGTTTGGAGTCGAGTTGAGCTAAAAACTTGTCAAGTGAATCAACTTTGGAGACAGAAGTAGCCACATTGTCTCGGAGTTCTAAAAGGGCAAACGGATCTGCGATGTTTTCATCCGAAGACCCGGTTCCGAGGTAGAACTCTCAGATTTGTTATAATTATCATCACCATCATTAACATCTTGTGGTTCCGAAGGAGAGGGATGCTCAGCAGGATTGGTTTCGGTTTCATTGCCATGATTCCCTGGATTGGTGGCATCAACTTTAATTTCTTCTACTTCTTCTTCTTTTGAGGAGAAAAGGTTGAAATCATACGTTGGTTTTGAAGAGGAGGGATTCTGTAGAGACTTGAAGATTGTAAGGATCAGAATAGCACCAACAGATGTGCTATCTTCATAGAACATGATATCATCGGGGTGTTCTTCATTGGAAGGAGGCTTTGGAGTTTCTTCATTTGTAAACTTCGGAGGAGGATCATCCGAAATAGTTGTCGGACCGGGAACATCTCCTAAAGCTGTAGTTTGGGCTGGTTTGGAAGAGGTAAACTCTTGATCTGTTTCTTTATCTGTAGGAATGTAGAATGGCAGATTGCTTTGAATGGACCTATGACGCATAAAGATACACGTGTACTCGACTTGAGATCTTGTTAGCTCTGAATGATGTGTATGATCCCTATCTACAAAATCATACCAATTTTCATTAGAAGTAGATGGTCGTCCTTTACCTGAACCATGTATCAAACCAGTTGGGGCTCTTGAAGAAAGAGGGACAAATCCAGTTTCCGAAAGCTTAGAATCAGAAGTAGGGACGCCTGATAGTGCAGGTGTAGAACTGAGAGGGATTTCCAAGATGACTCGTGGGTTTGTCGCAGGGGAATTCAAGGGACTTTGTTCAATACCAGCACCATATTTTTGTGAAGATGGGGTAGATTATGTGCAGACTCCTTATATGTGTATGTGTGCGTCTGATATTGAAACTCCGAAGGGTACTTCGGAAGAATGGACGATCGGGGGTGATGTGTTTTATTTGGCCATCTTCTTCTTTCGGCCACCAGTGGAAACTGGTTTGTTAGCATTCGAGAGCTGCTCATCCAAGACTGGGGCAGATTGTGTGGGGTTGTACACAACCGAAGTCTCTAGATGGTGCTTGAGATAAATAGAGTCTGATGGAACTGCTGCCAACAAGTGTTGTGGCTAGCGACGAATAGGCCCGAAAGCGGATTGATTCAGAAGCCTATAAGTTCTAATGGCCTTAAAAGAAATATATACCTCTTTAGGATCGGGATTTAGAGGAATGGCTTCTTGTTTTTCTTCATACAGTTGTTGAAGCGTCAGAGCCCAGAATCTCGGACTCGATATCTCGTTTGGCTTCCTTTTGATGGAAAATTTCCAAAAGTCCTGCCATAACACTTCTATCAAGTCGACAACATTGCTTCGTCCTGAGTAGATGTTGTACACGACGTACAACCAGTCCTTGCTCATGGTGTTAGTACCACCATGCTTGCCTGATAATCCATGGACGATTAGATGCATCAAAACAATCCATAGACCATGAACATCTGATTTCTTGAACTTTCTGGCCTTGAATTCAACATTATACCCAATTTCATTCAGAAAGGACTGAAACTCTTTAGATGTAGGTTCTTGAACACGAAAACCCTTGGGGTTTTCAAGAATACCAATGGCCTTGAGAAAGGCTTTCTTGTGCACATGGACGTTCCTGTCACCGATGTGTTTGGTTTCAAGGACATCATTCTCGATCTTGATCCTTTCAAACGCTTTGTGAAGAATGCTTAATGGAAGTTTAGGGTTTGGGGTTTTGGTAAGTGGAACAGAAATGGGATGATGAGAGATAAACTTGATCATGAATCGAATGGATTCATCGTAATCTATGGGGTCGAGTGAGAAAAGTTGGGTTGTTTCTCTTAGAATCGGTTCAGTTGATGACGAAGAGGCGAAACCTTTCGATGATTTCTTCTTAGTTTCAGGTTTGGGGATTTTAGTAACATTTTGTGAAGTTGCCAATGTTGAGTGCTTGAGAGCTTCGAAGAACAGAATACAGAGGAAATTCTAAGGAAGAAGATACATAAAGTGAAAAGTGAGAACAATTAGGATTCGAAATCCTTTTATAGGTTGGATATTCTGAGTCGGGCGAATGGAATGCAATGATGAAACTCAAACATGAAATGGGTTTCATTTAATTCGTTGTCGAAAATGGCATACTTAAAAACTGTAAACACAAAAGATGGGACGTCCGTTTGTGCCAAAGAAGAAAACCGTTATTTTAGTTTTGAGTTGACATGCACTATCTAGGAACATGTTACAAAGCATGTTTATTGAGAATTAAAGGATAATCATCAAGAAAAATTACTGGTAATATAAATAAGAAAACGTTTCGGATTTAAAAACTTTAATGAAAACCTTTGAAATTATGTTTACGGCTGAGGATCTCGAAACAATTAGATTCCGAGATGAGATGTCGTAAGATACCTCAAAAAGAATATGAAAGCATCATTAGTACATGGTATAGAGTTCAAGATGGAATAATCTTAAACTGAATATCAAAGGTAAAATCCATGAATATCTTAGAGGGTCAGATTCAAAAGATTTTGATTCCGAAACTTTAAGGATCAGAGCTCGGACAAGGATAAGAGATGAACGCACATTACCGTTTTGGATTTGAATTCTGAGATGAACTTCATAACACTTGATAAAACACCAATGTAACTATATTGGTTAGGAGCTTCAAAATACGAGGAAAGTTGTACAACTTAAAAAAAACTAGAAGAAGAGGTTAGACAAAAAAACACGTGGAATGATCCTATATTTTCCGAAAGGAAATGACTATGAGGTGAAGTGATTTTGAATTCGGAATTATTTCACTTACTGATGTTTCGATTAGAGAGTACAAGCCACTTGGAAGAATTGTGTATCAGGCATCATCATACCAATTTTGTTCATAAACCCATTAAATTTGGTTTCGTCTAATGCCTTAGTAAGGACATAAGCAATTTCATCGTCAGATGGAACAATAATAAGTTCGATGTTTCCTTTTAAAACATGATCTTTAATGAAATGGTACAGAATATCGATGTGCTTGGTCATAGAGTGCTGAATTCGATTATGAGAAATCGTAATTGCACTTTCAGAGTCATAATAGATTGGAATTTGTTGACATCGATCACCATTGTCCAAAAGCTGAGATTTCATCCAAAGAACTTGTGAAGTGTAGCTTACAGTAGCGATGTATTTTGCTTTGGCTGTTGAGAGAGAAATACAATTTTGTTTCTTACATGACCAACTAACCAATCTTCCACCCTAAAATTGACAACCTCCTAAGGTGATTTTTCTATCTAGTTGAAGACCTCCATAGTTTGAATCGGAGTATACCTGAAGAATGAAACTTTCATTTGTTGGATACCAAATTCCGAGGCTCTTTGTTCCTTTGAGATATCGAAATATTTGCTTGATAGCCAGACGATGAGACATCTTTGGATTGACCTGAAATCTGGCACATACGCATGTAGAGAAGATGATGTCCATAAGACTTGCAGTTAGGTAGAGTAGCGATCCAATCATTCCCCTGTACTTCTTTTGACCAATAGCAACACCTGATGGGTCCAAGAAGATCTTGTGTCCGAAACCCATAGGAACCTTTGCAGAGGCACAAGTGTCCATTGAATACTTTTTCAGAAGTTCAGAAATGTATTTCTCCTGGTGAATAAGGATCCCTTTGTTGGTTTACTTGGCTTGGAGTCCGAGGAAGAAACTTAATTCACGATTCATGCTCATTTGGAATCAACTAACCAATCACTTTGTGAAATCAACAACCACCGTTGAATCCGTGGATCCAAAAATGATGTCGTCAATATAATTTTGGACTAAATGAGATGGTTTCCATTTGATCTTCTGAATTGGGTAGGATCAAGAATTCCTCTTTGACAATTGGAACGCTTAAAAAAATCAGTGAAAGTCGCATATCAGGCGTGTGGAGCGCTTGAGGCCATAAAAAACTTTTTGGAGTTTGTAACAATAATTCTAATAAGAAAGATTGTCAAAACTAGGAGCTGTTGAAGATACACTTCAGTATCAAGTTCACCGTTGTGAAAGACACTTTTAACACCATTTGGTAAACTTTAAAGCCAATGTAAGCTGCATATGCAAGAAATATTCGGATGGCTTCAAGATGAGCAATAGGAATGAAAGTCTCGTCGTAATCAAGTCCTTCGATCTGAGTGAATCCTTTGGCCACCAATCTTGCTTTGTTTTTTATAATAACTCCGACGTCATCTAGCTTGTTTTGGAAGACCCATCTTGTGCCAAAAATAGGGTGATCCTAAGGAGGAGAGAGGAGAGTCCACACTTCATTTCTATCAAATTCTGCTAATTCTTCTTGCATGGTTGTAATCCAGTTAGCATGTTCTAATGCTTCCTTGATGGATTTTCGTTCAACCATTGATATGAATGCCAAGAACTGGCACTCTTTTTGGAAGTTTGAAGCAGAACAAGTTTGAACACCAGCGTTGAGATTTCCGATGACCTGATTTGGAGGATGATCCTTTGTCCGGATGTGTAATCTCGAAAGTTCTTGTGTAGCGGATGATCCGATATCAACAATGGGGTTGTGTTGCTCCCCCCTAAACAATTTGAATTTGAGGATGATGCTCCCCCTAAACTTTTGAACCAGATATGTCAAAGTCTTTATCGTTCGAAATGTCAAAGAAGTTAGCATCATCTTCGTTGTTGTTCAAAATAGGATCAAATTCAACGAATTGATCTGCTGCATCTTGAAATCCATCAACATTTGATTCGAAGAAGGATGAACATTCTCCCCCACAACCTAAGAAGATTGAAATGGTTCAGAATCAAATGGAGGAAAGGTTGGTGTTGGACCAGAAACGTTTTTAGAAATTGGAGCTGCAGTTGATGATGACAGTCTTGATCAAGATTCTGAGTCAAGAGCAGTTTCTAAAGGTCCGAACAAGCTTTCAAAGTCGACTTTATAGATGATTTGGGAATTCGGAGATCCTTGTGATGGTGAATCAGACTCCATGACGTGATTTGTAACATGAGTTGGACCAGAATTCCGAACGAATTTGTCATCAAAAGTGACATTAAAGCTTTCTTCATGTACACGAGTTCGATGATTTAGAACTCTATAGGTTTTGGATTTTGCTGAGTATCCCAAAAAGATTAATTCATTGGCTTTAGGTTGAAACTTGGTGAGTTTATCACAGTTGTTTTTGAAAAAGCATCTGGAGCCAAAAATATGTAAGAATGAGATACTCGGCTTGTGACCATTCATGGCTTCATACGGTGTCATGTTGAGACGGTGATTAATGATGCTTCGGTTTTGAATGAAGCAGGCAGTGGACACAACTTCAGGCCAAAGGTAAAGAGGTAGATTAGCAAAGTTCATCATTGATCAAGTGGCTTCAACAGGAGTTCGGTTTCGTCTTTCAACCATACCATTTTGTTGAGGAGTGTAGGGAGCAGAGAAATTATGGTCGATCCCTTTGTCGGAGAGGAATTTCTCAATGGTGACATTGGTGAATTCCAAGCCATTGTCACTTCAGATTCTTCTAACAAGAATTTGACAAGAACTTCAATTCATTTGATGAAATTAATAAGTTCTAAGGTTGTGTCAGATTTTAGCCTAAGGAAGAAGACCCAGGTGAACCTTGTGTAGTCATCAACAATCACAAGAATGTACTTTTTGTGATGCAATAATTAAGGCTTTGAACACTAGATCTAGGTTTTTAACCTTGTATGGTACTTTTTCGGATGATTCCTATGGATTTGGAAAAATCCAAGTCTAAATGTGGTTTCGGTAGATCTTCTTGACCCATTGTGGTGTTTTGAGTGCATGTTTATCTTTCCATTTGAACCATACACGAAGATTGTGGCATTTTGGACTTATTTTTTTACCTAGTTTTAGAGTTGGTTATGTTAGAGGCATGCAAATGGATAAAGTTGGAAACTTTATTCATAAAGACCATATTTCGAAGTGTTGTGGTAAATATGATCTCATTCTTAAAGTATTAAGTGATTAATAAGAAGAAGGATTATTCCTCGAAAAGCATAATGCGACCAAAGAAGGGCCACGACGCGAGAATTGAACTGGGTTCAATACTATTTCATCGCCTAGTAGTGGCGACGCGACTAGGATCTAGGTTGCCACGAGTTGAACGTTGACTGTTAATTGTTGACTTTAACCAGTTGACCTTTGAGTTTTCAACTTGTTTGACTTTTGGTCAAACTTTTATAAATTCGAATACTAGACTGAGAATTGATCTCTGTTTGTATTAAGGTTATTTGTGCAATTGATTTCCCTCGAGGTCTAGCGTGTATGTAGACTTTTGTTCTTAGTTCAAGTGAGTTTTTCTCACTATATTACATGTATCATTATTGGATCCGTTGTTTATAGGATTCCTATGTAATGTTATGATATGATTGTATGATTAGTTAGACTAGTGGAGTCTTGATTGATTGGTTGGTAGCTATATGATATGTATATATGCTTTGTATGAGATCATGGCATAATTGCTTCGACCATGAGCCTACAGGTCGAGGGGTAAGGTTCAAAAAAGTATTCATGAACTGAAATCATGAAAGTGCTCGCAAGCCCATTTTCCAAAAGTGGTCTTGGACAGCTAACGTGAAAGTGGTCGTTGATAGATATCACGAAAGTGGTTGTGAGTCTGTAATTATATGCATAGTTGTTACAATGATATATGTTGTATATTGGGGAACTCATTAAACTTTATGTGTACGTTTTGAAGTTAAATGTTTTTCAGGTTGTTCTTCTAACAAAGGGAGGGGCACAACTTGAATGCACATATATTAGGAGATATTATGTTGCGTTTTTAATTGCGTTTTTACCTTTAAGTTTATAATTGTGTTTTTACCATTTATTTGCGTTTTTACCCTTACCATTATATTAAATTAGCAAAAAAACCCTTAAGTTTACCATTTATTTGTGTTTTTACCCTTAAGTTTATAATTGTTTTTACACTTTTACCCTAAGTATATTTTTTTTCATAATATACATATTAATGCAGAAAAATCGTATTTATATACGAAAAAATATTTAATTAAGTATTGTATTTATATTTTTTTAATGTTATATATATATATATATATATATATATATATATATATATATATATATATATATATATATATATATATATATATATATATTTGTTTGTTTGTTTGTTTGTGTGTGTGTGTGTTTTTGCATTGTTATACCATTTAAAAAGATAAATAATGTTTTTAGAATTATGAATATGTGTTTTATAGATATAGTTTTTAAAAGTATAAATACATATTTTTACTTTTTTATATATTAATATGTATCTATACGTCTAAAAACATATTTATACATTAAAAAAACATGTATCAAAATACATATTTACACTTGTAAAAATATATGTATATACTTATATAAACATGTTTATGAATGAACAAGTTTTTTTATTGATATGTTGTTGGGGTCATGATGTTGCGTCTTGGGCTCGTTTCTTTTAGCCCAGTTTTGTAAACGGTTTGGGCCTATCCAACCGTGCATTATTTTATTCTAGGGTTTTAGTATTTAAGGTGCATGCATGCATCCTTTGTTTTGACCGCTTTTGATTATTCTCGATATAGTACTGTAAACCCTATCTGTGTAAACGGTTTGGGCCTATCCAACCCTATCTGCTGAGGCGTGACTACGTTTGAATCATAAGCATTATATTGATTCTATATTGTGTTCATTGTCTTGTTTGATTTTGTTATTTGTTCTTCATTGATTTCCCTGTGAAAGATCTAAACGATCTAGAGATTTTATCTCATCAATTGGTATCAGAGCAGGAGGCTGTGTAGTTCATACACATCTCTTCTGTTGAAGAAGTTATTAGGGTTTTCCGCATTGATTGATATTAATTGAGCCACTATTCCTCATTGGCGTATCTCATTAATTGTTGATCTTGCCCTAACAATAAATTACAAGTCTGATCTTAAACAGGTTATCGATCAAACATCATCATAATGTCTATGGACGATTCACAATCCAATCCAATCAACATCTCCAATAGTATTGGATCAACAACAAGGATTCTAATCCTAAATACTCAGGATTATGAAGTCTGGATGCACCACTTCGAAGATTATGTAATCGGTTTAGAAGATAATGGGTATTTGATTTGGGAAGCAATCACAGTTGGTCCGTTTGCTCACTCAAGCACTTCAAAAATTGTCAAAACTCAAAAGGAGTACAATCAACTCGTGAATGATGTGAAAGAAATTCCTCAAGATGAGAAAGAGAAGTTTCAGTGCAACATTAAAGCCTTAAGAATGATTAGGTTTGCTTTACAATCAGACATGTTTTGATTGGTGATTTCATGTGCTACATCGAAAGAGATATGGGATAGGTTAAAGGAATTGTATTCTACTGATGAAGATCTGGAACATTCAATTCAAACTTTGTTACTTTCTAAATTTGGTGATTTCAAACAGAAGCCCGAAGAGAAACTTATTCAGGCTTTTGATCGATTTAATCATCTTCTCAGTAAGATGATAAAGCATGGGATCGAAAGGAAGGTTATTGAGCAGAAGGTTACCTTCATGAATGGTCTCAGACCCGAATGGATGGCAGTTGTGTCTACAGTAAAGGCACACAAACAATTCAAATCCTCTTCTCTGGCGAAACTGGTGGGAATACTGACGTCCCATGAAAGTGTGATGACAAAGGAAACGAATGTGGTTTCCAGCTTGGGTTTGTTAGCTCTTATCTCCAAAGGAAAAAGTTTTGTTGAAGAAGAAGAAGAATTAGATCTTGCTGACTATGATCTAATTGGTGAAGAACATGCCCTGATGGTTTCCAACCCAAGAAAGTTTATCAAAAAGAAGTTCCCCGCCAACAAGAACCGAAACTGGCAGGGAAGTTATAGTTCTGAAAAAGTGAAGGAGGAACCGAAGATGGGTTCAAAATCTGAAAAATCTAAGAATGAAACAAAGATTGGTGGTGACTCAGGTTTTGACTGTCATTATTGTGGAGGTAAGAATCACTTTGCCAAAGACTGCATGCTGAAGAAGAAGTCTGAAAGAGTTGATGAAGACGATGAGGAAGCGAACCTCCTGAGACGATTGGAGGAGATCAAGAAAAAGAAATAAGAAGCTAACAATAACACCATGAATGATTTGATTGTATAGGATACAGGTGATAATGATGAATTTGGTGGAGTGCAGGTGTGGTCCACAGATTCAGAGGACGAAGAAGTAAGACAGCCTACTCATGGCAAGGCTCTGCTGGTGAAAGAAGAAAAGGTTGAGGGAAGATGTTTGATGGTGACGGAAGATGTGTCACAGATGAGAGGATACACAACAAATGGTGGACTGGATGATGAGAAGGAGCGAGAGGACAGTTGTTCCGCTGCGAAACCTGTCAGTGCACAGATCAACGAATGTGATGAGTTGATCAAGAAGGTACAAAATATTCTCGTTTCTCTGAAAATTCCTCTTACTAACTATGAGAAGCAACTAAATGGACTCAAATCTAAATTTTCTAGTTTAAGTAGTAGTCTTACCCAAACTCGTGTCACAAACTCTAACCTGACTGATCAAATTAGCAGGATATCGTCGAAGAATGAGGAGAGGAGAATCTAGATTGAGCAGAAGGAGAAGGAATTAATTAGGTCTAGGGATGAGTCAATCTATTTGCAACGAGACAATCTTAAGATTTTAAAACAACGAAACGTTTTTTGTTTGATTGCGAAAAGATTATATTTTAATATCACTCAGTTACACATCGATTGTGAAATAGCAAAGAAGATACATCGCATGATTTTACCCTTCCTTGAGTTGAAGGAGGATGAAGTCAATGCCGAAGCTTACAATTGTGAAAATGTTGTATCTTCTGATGAAATATCTCCTGCCTACAAAATTGGTCTTCACAAAATAGAGTCCTACATAAAGTGACCATAAGGACATGCTCAAAAATCTGTTAGATGAAAACGTTCAACTGAAACTGAGAACCAAAACTGTATAGAAATTTGACTCATTGAATGCCAAATTAAGTTCAGAAAATAAAATTGATGTTCAAAATGGATCTGAACTTAATGAGGATGATGACATGAGTGAAATCTCTGTAAAGGATGTGGTGGACTGTTCTAAATTTGTCAAGAGCGAACCCGAAACAAGTAAAAATCTCATTTCTGGAAACTTTGTTGAGTTTACTCGCTCCTCGATAGACAAGACCAAAGTCCTCAAGGCAAAAGCTGTTGTATATCAAAAGGTTCAAACCACTCCAAATCAATTTTACACAGTTCAAGGAGTCACACCACAACAAACAACCGAACTGACAGCATTGGTAGAAGAAGATAATGCTAATGGATGTGATGAGTTTTTCTGGTCAGCACCGATAGATAACGCTGATGAAACAGAAGGTCTATCTCAGAAAACATCATGGAGAGTGAAGAGTAGGTATGTGGTAGAACCACTTAATGAACCTACACGATATGATGTGCCAAGTAGAAGTGGCACCAAAACATCTTTGGGCGCACCAGTGATGGCCTCTAGTGAGACATGTTCGTCAAAGAGCGAAAGTCATGCTCAAGTACCGAAGAAAAAGGCCAATATTCATAAAAATCCAAAACAGGTGGCAAAACGAAAGTACCAATGTAACCTGAGATACAAGAAGAATCTCTCAGAAAGAAAACAGTTTTGGCGATCCCAGAATCCTCATTACGTTAGGTACGAACAGACAAATAAGTCACGAGGAGAACTAAGAGCCAACCGAAAGGAGAGTTTCAGGCATCAGGTGTTCCACAACCGAAATGGTAACTTCGGTCCTCATGGCAATAACAACCGAAAGGAAGGTTTCGGTCCCCAACATGTAAGCAACCGAAATGAAGGTTTCAGTCCTCAACATGTAAGCAATCGAAAGGAAGGTTTCGGTCCCCAACATGTAAGCAACCGAAAGGAAGGTTTCGGTCCTCAACATGTAAGCAACCGAAACGATGGGTTCGGTCCCAGATCCAATTATCAGAAGAACCGAAGGGAAGAAAGCTTTCATACTTAACCAAGGAAGAGCAATAATCGACGATCTAATATTGCTTCTAAACCTCATTCTTCTAAAGATTCAAAGGGGAAAGTGAAAGAACATAATTTGTGGTTTGAGCTAGGCATCATTTTGTATAGATAATTCTGAAGCCAACAACTTTGCAAGGAGTTTGAAGCGGTGATGAAGAAGCGTTTTGAGATGAGTTCTCTTGGGGAAATGACCACGTTTTTGGGGCTAAAAAAAAGTCTCCCCCTTGGTTTGAGACTAGCATAGTCTTGTCATCATTCCTTTGGCTCCTCAGCAGGCTTCTCAAACAACCTCAGATCTGATCTCCCCATTGATCCCATCCACAATCTTCCATTTATGATTGTAGCTACCATTACAGTGTATTCTTTAGCAGCAGCTTCCATTACGTCTTTTCTGCAGATTATCTGGTGATGGGCCAAAGTCCGGATATCCCTTTCTCGAAAATGAAGAAGATATTTTGCATTAATCAGCCTCAAAACATGTTCTTGATCTTTGAATTTGATAGCGGCAGTTGCAGTTTTGTCATCGTATGCCCAAAATTCCATGTTGTCAAGATATCCCTCCTGGAAGTGCTAGGGGATTGGAATTTCTTTTTGCTTCTTTGTAGCAGGCCATAAGATAATCTTCATAGGTTTGCCTGTTTCTGGGTCGAGAACATCCTTATCCTTACGATAAAGGGCTTTGGCAGTCTTCATGCTGGGAAAATTTTCTTTGACCTGCCTATCAAATCTCTCTTAAAGTTAGATATCATTTTTATTTTTGTTAAATTTGTCATAGTTTCTTCTAATTTAAATTTTAGGAGGAGAATTAAAAATAATTCAAAAATCAAAGAAAAATCAGAAAAATTTTAAAAATCCAAAAATAGTGTTATTTCTGTTTTATTTCTTGTTCAGAAAAATCAAAAATCCAAAAATATTTTTTGTTTTTGTTTTCATTTGTGTGCTAAGTTTTCTTTTAGTTTTGTTTTGTCTTGAAAAGTGATTTCAGGTATAGATAAGACTCATGGAGTTTGTGTTGAAGATTTCTGAGCCAAAGCCTCGTCCGTGAGCATCGAAAAATTCACATTCGAAGGAGCAAGAAATGAAGATTATTCTTTCGACATTCAATCTGTCAACCCCAGAAGCATGGTGAAGCTGTACTTGAAGATTATGTCATAGATTGCATTGAAGCCTCCTCAATCAATCTGCTGCTATCTTTGTATGTGCTGAAGTGATCCAGAAGATTTGTTCTCTCTGTAGATTCTCAAGCTGAAGCGCTATCTTTCAAGAATCTGTACATCAAGCCTCCTCACCCAATGTGCGTTCAGAGTCAAATCTTGAAGAAAAGCCCAACTGCTCGAGATGAAGTCATTCATGAAGATTCATCAAGTTCATCTTGAAGCTGTGAAGAAATCAAAGATTAATGCTGAAGCCAAGCTCCTAATAAAGATTAACAAGAAAAAGCCCAACTACTTTTTAGGGGGAGCTTGTTGGGTCATTTAGAAAAGAAAGTTATAAACCAAGGGGGAGATTTTTGGGTCAAAAATATGGTTTATACTTTGCTTTTCTAGGAAAATATATTTTTATGTAATGTTGTATGTGTTTGCGGTTTGTGTGTACGGCCGTACACAGGGTGTGTGGCTATACACATGTGTATGGCCGGAGGTCCATATAAATAGAGGAGTGCATGTGAGTGTATGGTTGAAAAAGAAGGAAAAGGAAAAAGAAAAGAAGAGGCTAGAGAAGAGAGAGAAATTTAGAAAGAAGAAGTGTGCGTGAGAGAATCTATTGTAGGGAGCATCAATGATATCATCAATACATTAGATTCATCTTAATTGTTCTTCTCCTTCTCTTCTATTTTGATCTGACATAATCCAATTGATTGGGATTCCACACCATCAATTGGATCTGATTGATACACAAGAAATTTTGGGGACTTACAGAAAGGAAAGCTCTATCCTGATGACGATAGACGCCCGAAAGAGACCCAAAAGCATGCAAACATCAAAAGCACAAACCCTGTATCTAAAACAAATGAGTCCAAGATAAATAAAATCAAAGTTTTTACTATAAAAAGAAAAGATGAAACAACTCTAATAAAAATAACTTATATGGTTGATGTTTCTCTTACTATTCATTGTCCTATAAAAGACTCACAAGGACCCAATAAACTTTGGGTTCCTAAATCTGCTTGATATTTTGTAGGTTATTCGTGACGAGCAGTTTGACGAAGAATGGTACATTAACAGTGGTTGCTCGCGTCACATGACAGGTAGAAGGGAAGAACTGAGGGAGTTTCGGTCTCTCAAGGATGGTGGAACGGTGAAATGTGGCAATAATTCGTTTGGAACTATCAAAGGCTAGGAATGATTACAAATGGCGACTTCTCGATCAGAAAGGTTTCACATGTTGAAGGGTTGCAGCACAACCTCATCACTGTCTCACAGCTGGTGGTTGGCACTGGATTGAAGGTCTCCTTTGATGACGAAGGCTCAGAAATAGTCGAAAAGAAGTCAAATAACATTCTGCTGAAGTCGAAGAGAAAGGGCGAAATGTACCCATTAAATCTCAATCCAATTCGAGGGAAACCAGTTGTTTGACTGCTAACGAAGGCATACTCAGAAGAAATCTGGTTGTGGCATCGAAGGCTCTCTCATCTTAATTTCAAAGATATCAACAAGCTGGTACTTGGAGATCACATTCAAGGTCTTCCAGTTCTCAAATTTGATAAAGATCATCTATGTGCAGCTTGTGAAATGGGAAAGCAAAGTCGTCAAAGTCATCCTTCTATAATCAATACAAAGGTGATAGAACCACTAGAGTTACTGCACATCAATCTTTGTGGTCCTTCCTCTATTGAAAGCATTGGTGGAAACAAGTACATACTTGTTTTCGTAAACGATTTCTCTCGCTTCACATGGGTATTTTTCTTGAAGCAAAAATCAGAGGCAACTCCCAAGCTCAAACTCTTCATAAAGCAAGTAAAGGTTCAACTACGAAAAGTGGTTCGTAATGTGAGAAGCGACAATGGCTTGGAATTCAAGAACAAGGATTTTGAAGATTTTCTAGCTGAGAAGGGAACGACTCGCAATTTTTCTGCTCCATATACTCCACAATAGAATGAAATCGTCGAAAGGCGAAATCGTTCTCTGTGCGAAGCAGCTCGAACTATGCTGAACTTCGCTTCCTTGCCTTTATATTTCTGGGTTGATGCTATTGCTGCTACTTGTTACACACAGAATAGATTGTATCTAAACAAACGCTTCTCAATCACTCCTTATGATATCTTGAACAACCGCAAGCCAAATGTGAAGTTCTTTCACGTGTTCGGTTCAAGATGCATTATCTTCAACTCAAAGGAGAACCGAAACAAGTTTGATGCTTAGGCCGATGAAGGGGTATTTTTGGGTTACTCCTTGAACTCTAAGGCATATAGAGTTCTGAATAAAAGTTCAAAGAAGATTGAAGAAACATACTATGTCACTTTCGATGACAATTATGTCAAGAAGTTGAAGGGAACTAAAGATGCTATGCAAGAAAGCTTCCCAAAGTCTGGTCAAGTCATAGTGCCGATTTTAAATCTTGTCGAGCAATATATGCTACTCTTCGAAGAACCTGAAAAAGCTATTGATTCTGAATCCAAGGCTAAAGATAACCAAGTCGACAATTTGAAGCAAATTATTGACGATGTTGCAAAGAAGATGGCAGATGAACGACCGAAGGCAACTGAAAGGCCATACTCAAGCGAACCGTCGGGTGATAGTCCTTATATCCAGAGGAGGGTTCGCTTCTTCCAAATAATCAAGATTCATCATTCCAGGGGGAGAATCCATCATCCATCAAGTTCAACCGAAAGTCCAATCGAAAGGGAGTATTCTGATCCAGAAGTTGAACTTGTGTCATCATTCGAGAGGGAGAATACGAATACTAATGATGATGATACACAATCAGAATTTGAAGAAGAAATCAATGCAGAACTGGATCCCTCTTGTGATCCAAATTACCCTCCTCTCATTAAATGGACCAAAGATCATCCTCAAAGTCAAATCATTGGTGAATCCTCTGAAAAGGTATTAACTCGATCACAGCTGAAAGCGAAGCAAGCTGCATTATTCTCTCAAGTAGAATTTTGCGTGTTCAACTCTTTCGTCTCCAAAGTTTAACCAAAGACGATAAATACAGCTCTTGATCATTCTGATTGGGTTCAAGCCATGCAAGACGAGCTGAACGAGTTTGAAAGAAACAAAGTATGGCGACTAATTCCAACTCCAAAGGATGCTTCGGTCGTAGGTCTGAAATGGGTATTCAGGAATAAGATGGACAAGGAAGGGAATGTGATTCGCAACAAGGCTCGGTTAGTTGTGAAAGGATACTGTCAAGAAGAAGGTATAGATTATGAAGAGACCTTTGCTCCAGTTGCAAGATTAGAGTCAGTTCGAATCTTTCTTGCTTATGTTGCACACAAGAATTTTGAAGTCTATCAAATGGACGTAAAGTGTGCCTTTCTCAATGGCGAACTTGAAGAAACGGTGTACGTTGAGCAACCGCCAGGCTTCATGAACGAAAAGCATCCAAATCACTGCTACATACTGGACAAAGCAGTATATGGCCTGAAGCAGGCTCCCAGAGCATGGTATGAAACCCTTACTCAATTCTTGAAAATGTCTAAATTTAAACAAGGTTCGGTTGACCCAACCTTCTTTTGTAAGAAAGAAGGTAACCGCCTTATGATAGTCCAAATTTATGTTGATGACATCATCTTTGGCTCCACGAATCCCAGCCTAACAGTTGAATTCAGGAAGTTAACGGAAACTAAATTTGAGATGAGCTCAATGGGTCCAATTAACTTTTTCCTTGGCTTGAATATTAGACAGGGACCCGAAGGCATTTCTATCAATCAGGAGGCGTACACAAAGACATTGCTTGCCAAGTTTGGCATGATAGGAGACTCAAAGGTGAAAGTTCCTATGGCATTTGGAACTAAACATACACCATCGTTGGAGAAACCAGCTGCTGACATGACGCTTTATCGTCAGATGATTGGGTCACTGATGTATCTCACAGCCAGCCAGCCAGACATCATGTTCTCAGTCTGCTATTGTGCTCGTTTCCAAGCTAACCCACACGAACCTCACATGCTGGCGGTGAAGAACATCTTTCGCTATCTGAAGCGGACCTCCTCTCTCGGTCTATGGTATCCAACCAACTCGGGATTTTTTGTCCAAGCATTCTTAAACGCTAACCTAGGGGGTTGTGGATTGGATGGTAAAAGCACTACTGGAGGATGCCAATTTCTGGATGGCAAATTAGTAAGCTGGCAATCAAAGAAACAAACCTATGTTTCTCTCTCCACAGCTGAAGCAGAATATATAGCTGCATCATCATGCACATCTAAAGTCATTTGGATACAAAGTCAGCTTAGAGACTATGGGCTGAACATGAAGAAAATCCCACTATATTGTGACTCAGAAAGTGCAATTAGAATTTGTCATAACCCAGTGCAACACTCAAAGACAAAGCAAATAGCACTGCGGTATTACTTCATCAAAAATCATGTGAAAGATGGTAACGTAGAAATCCATTTCGTCAGAACCATTGATCAAATAGCAGACATCTTTACTAAGGCCTTACCAGAAGCAAGTTTCAATAAGATCCTTCAAGGCCTAGGAATGATGGAAGCTGAATCAGTACCGAAATTGTCTTCGCTTCATTAAAGTTTAGAAGCGAAATAGAGCGAACGCTCGGTCTATTTCGGGTTCGGTTCACCCGGGAACCGAAATGAACCGAACGCTCGGTCTATTTCGGGTTCGGTCCTTCTGAACTCCTTCGCTTCTTTTTCATTAAAAGGAATTTTGGTTGTATTCTTTTGTACATTTCTTTTACATACTCATTTTTATGTTTTTCTTTTAATTTTTTTTATTTATTTTCATTAAATCCAAAAATAATTTTCCTTTTGTTCTTATTTCTCTTTCTTTAGAAAATTTTCCCAAAAAAATAAAATACTTTCTATTTTATTTCATTTTTCTCATGTTTTTCTTTGTATAAAAGTTACTCTCACTGATGGAGCTAAATCAGGTATAAATTCTTTTCAATAGATTAGTTAAGTGTCCCTAGATGCATGTTGTTGCATGTTGACCAAAGCCTCTAAATATTTTGAGTGAAGCCTTAATAATGTGATATATACAAATCATGTTTTCCCAATTAGGCTGTTACATTCACGCTAATCATGAGTTACCTTGCTCTTCTCATATTGAGATTAGAGTTTTCTGCTTGGTCTTACTTTTATAGCAGAGGTACATTCACTTCTTAAACCACCTACATCATTTTTCTCTATCTCACTTCATATCATTCATGTAACACTTGAGGCTCTTAGCACCTACCACTGATGTTTATGGTTACACAACACTCTGTGTTTATGATCTTAGTCTCGTGTCACTAGGTACTAAATGAAACCCACAATTCACTACCCATAATGTATTGACGGTGAACAATTACTATGTTCTAGCTTTCACCAATGAAATCTCTTTTTATTTTGAGTGATCCTTTTCGAAACTGTTTATCACCAAGACGTTTCTTCCCCAACGATCCAGTTTTATTTTGTTTGAGATTTCTTAATTTTCAACAAGTCACTGAATACATGTCAAACCTACTTGTTCAATAGTCCACATTGGTCTCACAAGTACTTCTTTCTCTTTCGGTCTTATATTAAGAACTGAAACTTGAATTGAAGCAAAAGTCACCCATACAAGCCTAATATATAAAAGATGCCTTTCATTGCCTCTTAAAAGGCACTTGATCGTATTCTAACGGGGAACCTCACAAACACTTTGAAGCCTCATTTGACTTGAAAGGAAGAGATTCGTGCCTAGGATCCACCGTTTCATGTCTTATTCAACATCACAATATCCCACAAAGTTTGATTTAATTCTTTTTCATTCCCACTCTATGCACGAAAATCTTTGATTTTCCAAAAATCTGGTTCTCTTTTATTTGAGCTATTTTTTATATAGCTTGGGTTCTAAAATCATTATGATGATCTTCAAACGAAATAATAAGATTTATAAGGGTTCATGCTATTTCTGTTGGTGACACTTCAGATAAAGTACAATGGATGAGTCAGCAGTTATCCAAAAGTTTTGTCGCTTTGAAAAATGCAATATCTATGGAAAGGCGCGTAAAAGTGAAACGTTTTCTCTCTCCTACGTCATCATCAGGGTTGCCAACTGTCTAATCCCCATTACATCAGGAACCGTTTCACAAAAAGGCGAGATTTCAGACGGATTTTTCTCTCTCCGACTCTCACGTATAAAAGGGTTTCTCACAATCAACTTTACTCTTTTACCGATCTCAATTCTTCCAAAAGCAAACGACGATTTCTCTCACTGGTCATCATCTTCTTCTCAAGCTTCATCAATGGCGGAATCCTCTTCTGTTTAAGATACATCTGTTCGTTCCACTCTTTTGACCATCAAGCCTCAACAAAACCTTTTGGTTGACCTAATGTCGTTCACCTATGAACCCTACATGTTGCAGGTTGTGGTATGCCTCAAATATTCTCCTCTTGTCAACGCTCTCACAAAGGTGGAAGTAGTTCCCATGTCCTATCTTTCTCATATCTACTCCATTGCCCACTATGATAAAGTTGCAGAACGAATCCACTTCGACATTCACAATGAAAAGACTTCGATTTCCAAGAATCGATTATGTTCCCTACTAGGTCTTGCTCATGAACCAACTATGGTAAACCCTAATTTCATCACCACTGGTCAGTTGTTCTCCATGTTCTACAACATGGGGTACACTGAAACCCTAACCACTATCACAAAATTCAAGAAATCCTGCCTTCCCCTACAGTGGAACGGTCTTTTCACTCTCTTGTTCAAAGGTCTTTCAGAACGCAGTGCTGGATCAGACGGAGCGAAAAAATCGTTCATGACCATCCTTTATGGGTTGTACAATGGGGTACATCTCGATTATGGTTCAATCCTATGGCAGCAGATTGTTCGGAGCTTAACTTCCTCCTCTCGCCATTCTGAAGTCTCCTGTGGCAGGTTCTGGTCGATTGTCACAAAGTGGGCGATTGTGACAACCCGATATTTCAACTCTTTGTAATGACCTAAAAAGTCAAGTATTGTAACCACCTTTGAGTTAATGAAATTAACTTTGATAATAAAATGTCCAAAAAGTATCTATTTAAATTCCTACTATGGTTAATGTCATTAAACCGTGATCGTACGTAAAAAGAATGCCCAAATCCTACTTCGTTTATTGAAGTTATGATTTTTCCAAGTTCGGCATAGCAGCAGTCAGCTAAAAACTCGAATCGGAGATCGAGCGACTTTTGGCCGGAATGACCTAAACGAGAATCGAAGGTCTCAACAATGGTAATTCAGCGGTAAAAAGTCTGGCAAAAACCGACGTCAGATAAAGAAGTTATGAATTTTTAAAGAAATTCCTTAAACACAACCCTTTTAAAAATAAATAATAAAAATAATTTCAAAATTTCCCGACGGAGTCTAAACGAAAGTTGTAGAGCGTAGTCTCACCTACGCGTGGATATAAAGACCATCGAAAACGGAATTTGTATGAAGAAGATATGAATTTTAGAAGTTTATTAATTAAATTAAATATAAATTTAATTATAAACTCTTGGTATTATCCGAAGGGAGTCAGCAGATAGGGCCGAAATACGCCCTGCGTACCCTCGCACGCCCCGCGTACTCAAGGCCTAGGCCTCGGATCGTCCACGTCCCGAACTATGCGAAGCTACCCCTTATCCCATCCGAAGTCCGAGGCAGTCGAGGACTCGGTCATGCATGACGTACGCGTACGCCCTGCGTACCGAGGCGGTTCCCAGCCCCTATAAAAGGGATGCGAGGGTTCCGAAGAAAGGGCTCCATTTCACTCATTTCATTTGCGTTCTTGCCTCGTTTTCCGTGCCAGTTCTAACCCGAAGCCCTGGTCATTTTGCTCAAGTCCCGAAGATCGTTTCTACTCCCGAGATTCCCGAGAATCCCGAGAAAAATCCGTTTCCCGAGATGAAACTCTGCCCGGTTTCCATCTCGCTTTCTTTAAACTTTCAAGTGAGTTCATACCCCTTAATTAACCTTTTAAATGTTTTATAAATGCTTTTATATGCTTTCAAGGGGGGAAAATACAAGTAAAACACACGAGTATCATCGTGTGTTATATAAAGAATTTTTATATGCTTTTATATAACCAAATCATATGTGATTTATAAACTTTATAGGGAACTCTCGTATATAAAATATGTTACAATAGCATTCTATCTTTTGAAATATAAATTGTTGTAATGCATGTATAAACTAAACATTTTCTTAGATTATATGTATACTTGTCTATCTTAGGCTCTACAAAAATCTATACTTTCATAACAAGTGATTCCTTTTCTAGGTATTTCTAAACAAAGGAGACACACTTTTAGAAAACTATAATAGGTATAGTTTTATGAGGATATTACTAACTTTTACATACTAGAAACACGATTTTCAAGAAGTCACTTTCATATACAAGAACAAACGAACATTTTAACACGTAAATCTGTTTTTATACCACGGTTTGTGAGACATTAACTTCACGTACGTTCGAGTACACATTTCAAGTCCTGTATTATATACCAGAATCCCTTGGAGGGGGAGCATGGTGTTTGTGTATAGATCTATACGGGCTTGACAACCCGCGTCTTGACTGTTAGCTACACTCCATCATTTGGGGTGACAAACGTCATAACATTCCAACGCCTGAAGAACGTTGTGTATAGGCATTCCGAGTCAATAGTATGGTTATAAAACTCACATGGAGTATTAAAAATACATTGATTTACGAGATTTTCAAACACGTTGGTTATTTTACACTTACATACATTTTTAGAAAACAAACATTTGTCTTGAGAGAAGGCTACTTTTATATTAGTGGAAAATATAGGATTTTCTAGAAACAAACAAACAAGGGCAAAACATTTCATTTCATTTAAACATTGTCATTTAATACTTATGAAACTCACCAGCTTAAATGCTGATCTACTCTTTCAAAATTACTTGTATGTCCCAGGGATCCAGTAATTTCAGGTTCTAATATGCTTTTGAAGAAGAGATGTTGCGGCGCCAGTTTAATCTCATATTTTCGACATCATATTGTAATTGGTTTTGAACATGTAACTTTTGACAAATGTAAACTTTCAATTATATATATGATGGTTGTATTACTTTCTTTACTATGTATTCATTTGTTACGTTACCACATGAAGTCATCCGCCCCCGAACGTTTCCGCCGTTCAGGTTTGGGGGTGTGACAGCGATGGATCGATTTCATGTTCCAATCATGGCCGAATCGCTTCTCTCCTCCATCGCAACTTTCCATACGACGAAGATCATTGTCATTGATCCGTCAAAATTTTCGTTCATTGGGTCCATTCCGGCATCAATGTATGGTGTCTGAGGTGAGCCTGGTTATTCAAGAGTACAAAAAGCTTCCTTCTTCAGGTCCAAGGGAACTTACACCTGCTATGATTCGCTCCATAGAGGAAGCATACAAACCGGCAAAGAGAGGAAAGAAACAAGACAGACAGAAGGAAGTGAGGGTTATCAAAGCTGCTAAGGGGCAAACTCCTAGGAAGCGAAAGTCAGAAAAAGCAGCTCCTTCCCAGCCAAGCAGAAGAAATCCAAAAAGCCAGCCTAGAAGCTCATCCTTCAATGTTCCAGCGACTTAGACTCTTAGTATCTTCTTACTGGCAATAAGCAACCTTCTCCTACCGCATCTGAGATCGAAAGCTCTGATGAGGAGATTTCGGTTCGTGGTGATACTCCACCAAGGTCACCCACACCCGAGGTACATGTTCGCTCCCGAGTACCTTCTTCTCCACCTACTTCTATTCCTATTTCCTTAACAACAATCTTCCCCGTTATTACCTCTTCCCACTCCTCTATTTTCTGAAGCCACAACAACGACCACCACTGGAGTTCAAACCAACATATCTGATACGGGGGTTCGGTCTTCAGTCCCAGAAACAACCAAACCACTATCTCCCACACCTTCAACCGAAACCAACATTGTCCTTGGTGGTGAAGACATGGAATTTGATTCTTTCTACTACAGCCCTTACCGTGTTCAAAGTGATGAAGATGATGATGCTCCTATTACCAAAAAGCACATTAAGGAGCTGAATGCCAAACTAGACACTCTCATGGCCTCTTCTTCATCTCATCATCCTTATTCTGAAGCTGCCATTCAGACCATCTTCGACTCCTTTTTCAAGGCTCATGATGCTTCTATCTCTAATACCACAGCCGCCATTACCGCTTCAACCAAAGTGTAACCTCCTCCTAAGTCTCAACCTCCTCCTAATTCCTAGCCAGAACCAAAGAAGACTGAGCATTCTTCGGGTTCACGCTTTAAGGCTAAAGGCAAGGGCACTATGGATGATAGTGATGAGCAAGAGGAAATAATCGCTGAAGCTTTGAAGCAAAAGGTAAGGGAAAGGGAAATCGATCTCAACGCTAAGATTATAAAGGAGGCTGAAGAGAAAGAAAAAAAGATTAAAGGAGGCTCATGATCTCCTAAAAAGCAAGAAAACCCTCTTTCCCGTTTGGACTCTGGAGAAGCTGATCAAAGAAGCCATTGAATCCCCTAGCACTCATTGGCTTGAGCCAGTAGTGTCTTTGGATTGTGAAAACACAAAGGATTCTCAATTTGATATGCCTATTGATGTGCACAAAAGTACCCACTAATTTTAATATTTATAACCTAACAAACTTAGACTATCTATGCACTTATAGGCAGTGTACCTAGTCAGATTACAGTATAGCTTAGGTAAGTCGGGTGTCGATCACAGGGAACGGTTGATTAATTTAATATATTTAATTATAGGTTATAGGTCACACGAAAAGAATAAAGAAATAAATTTCTAACTAACAATTAATTAACTACTCTCGATAAACTAACAGGAAAGCAAATCTCTTCAGGTACTTTGGTTTAGACAAATTATACCTCTAAAACATAGACAATTGCATATATAAATTCATTTATTCATGTTCACCGATTCCGAAAATGATTAGATTCGCGTTCACTATAAACAATCCTTTAGCAAACAAGTCAATTTAAACAGTGATCAGTTGATTAAACTAACATGCTTCCTAGTGTTCAGTTCGTATCAAGCAAGACTTGTAAATATAGTTAATCAATTTCGACATTTAATTAACCTCTTGTTGATGGTCATCAAACAAGGCTCACACATTAACTTACTTATTCTCAAATTAACTCTAGTTTCACATTCGTTATTTCTAGTCTTATAATCTCGATGGTCATCAAAAATCATAAGAGACAAGCAAATCAAGCAGATGTTCATACAACTTAATTCACTTAACAATTAACAGAAAATAATCATCATTAACACATGAGGATCTTTTAACAAGCTTGTCAAGATAAATTAAACACAAATAAACTATTTAATATAGCAATTAGTCTAATAATCAAAGCTTCATTCAATCATAAACACAAAGTAAAAGGTTTTTACACCTAAATCAGAAACTAAATACAGAAAAGTACCACAATGGAATGCTAAACATGGTCACGTTAGCAATCCATATGATTACCGACATGTATCCGCTCTCCAACCCTTCCGATCTCTGCTCCCGTTAGCTTAACGGCCTTCCGGCCGCCTTCTAGACCCTCAAAACGGCTTAACAGAAGTTAATTGTCGACTAAATTAGGTTAGAAGTCGAATCCCCCCTCCTGGTTAGCTGAAAATCGACTTTTATAATCTTTGTGGCCGACCTAAGTACGCGGGGCGTACTTAGGATTACGCGGTGCGTACATAGGATTACTACGCGATTGAAGTTATCTGAGGCCACCCAGTACACGGCGCGTACCATTTAATTACGCGGGGCGTACGTCGTTTTTGGGCTCTACGCTAGGCGTACTGCGACTTTACGCAGGGCGTAATCCACTTCTTCAGCATATTTAATTTCTTTTTGCTCCTAAGTCCGGTTTCCGCTTCAGTCTTTTCTTTTGTGTTTTATTGACAACGAATAGCTGCAAAACATAATTCAAAACATTATGAGTACTTTTTAGTTCTAAAATAGAATAAATAAGACCAAAATATTAAGATAAAGTGCATAAAAATATATATAAAAATACACATATCAAAATACCCCACACTTAGCCTTTGCCTGCCCCCAAGCAAATTTACTTTAATTTTACCAATATTGCACTAAACAATCAATTTAAAACTCAGCCATTATGCCAAGACCTTAACGCATACATTTGTGTCTAAAAATTTTCCTAAAGTACCCCCCATATTTTAAATACTCACAATCTTTATAAACACTCGCCCACTTTCTCCGAACAATGCTCATTTTATGCAACCCTCCGAATCCATCCGCAGAAAACCTCCTAACCTCAAGGTATTTTTAGTTGAGCAACCTAAGCATACATAATCTAGAATTACAATTATCGATACCACTATGGAGCTCTATTTGAATTCTTCATTTCTTTGACATTTGATCTTTGATCTCTTTGAATTCACCACCTTATTTGATTTGATTTCTGGTATCTTTAACTTTTGAATTTCTTGGAATTTTAATCTTTTGATCTTCACTTTAATTGCTCCAAAATTCTTCACACTTTACTCGTAATTCTCTCTCTTTTTTTTTACATGTACCTCACTTTTTTTTCACTCAAATCCCAACATGCTTAAGCAGAGGCGCTCAACCTCAACCTTTATTGGTTAATGATAATAATTTTCCTGGATACATTTCAGGTTTAGGCTGCTAAAGATATTACATCCCTCAAACCAAGCGGGGTTATGTTTTTGTTCCATGATTTCACTAAAATAAGGGAAGCCACAAATGCACTATAACGTATATTGGCTCAACTAAACATTTAAGTTCTCATCGGATCATTTCATACAATATTAGCAAAAATTTAAATTATCACTAGATTTTTCTAAATTAAACTATTATTTCAAGTTTTTTTTAAAATTTTAAATTATTAAATTTTCCAAATCTAGCAATTTCATTTATTCTTTTAGTTTTAATTTACTTTTACCGACCCCCTACCTCACACTTATTTCATACAATGCCCTCATTGTATGCTAAAACGAATTAAGAACATAAAAAGGAGAAAAAAAACAGACTCCCCTGGGTAGTTGTGGCGAGATCGAATGGGGCTGCTACAAGTTGCTTCAAATATCGCCGAAAGACTGAAAACTGGAACTGCTGCTTCTGAATTTGCCGAAAAATAAAATCAAGACTGCCATCTTCGAAAATGTGGTGCAAAATATTGCAATTAAATGCAATGTATAGTAACCATGACGTGGGAAAGTGTCGACCACGTCGTCTCGTCAAGAATGACATCCTCTTCTCGCAATGAAAATCTCCCCCACAACATAGGAAAGTGTCAACCACGTCATGGCAGCCGGGACGATACTTCTTCCTCGTGTCGAAATAAAACTCTATGGTGTGGGAACTGCTCATCCATATCATAAGAGTCAAAACACTGTGAAAATCCCAATCTTCAAAACGATCGCTCACGAAATAAATATGCACCCCACACTTATGACAAATTGTGGGTCTCGACTATAATCTTCAACTCTCATACTGCTCTCTCTAGCAACAGTCGGACCTAGCTGCTGAACTTACTGCCAGCTTCCTAAGGGTGAAAATTCTGCAGAAATCTAAACAACCAAAGAGCATCAACATGGAAAACAAAATTAAAACAAACTAAATCAAAGTTTAATTACATACCAAATACTAAAAATAACTAAACTAAACTAAAAATAACAAAATAAAAAGGATCACTCGTCATCTCCATCATCATGTGGATGTGTCCTAGAAGTACCGGCCCCATCAAATCGTGACTGGACCAGGAAAGGGAACCGAATACTGAAACCCCTGGTGGGCAAAGAATGCGTTCAACGCATTCCCATACCACTGCTGTTGCCTGTCCACATGTGCAACATACTCGCTAAGGTTCTGGACCCTCATGTCAAGACGGTCAATACCCTGAGCCAGGTAGCACGTATCAATCTCCCGCTCAGGTCCCTGCTGCGCTCCCCGAGGAGCAGGTCGACGCCGCTGGACCCGTCTCGGCTGTGGCTCGGCGGCACCCTCCTCATCTGCCACATCATCTGCTCGAACCCTCAAAACACCATCTCCACCCCGCTCTAATACGCGCATCGACTCCAATAGCTGAAGACTCATCGGCCTCATGTCGTGAAACACCATCGATCTCGTGATCTCACGTGTCAGCAACTGATATGACCGAGCTAACCGCGTGACAAAATGCCCTCCGCATATCGGGCTATCCCCCTGAAGTCCCCTGGCCCTCCGTCCCAAATATGCAGCTAACGCAACTGGAAGGTTCAGGTGCCTCCCTGGAGTAACTAGTGCCCATAAGAAATACAAGTCCGTCGAAGGCACTCTCTCACTATTCTTGTGATGCGTGAGAGACATAGAAATCAACCGGTGCAACATTCGGTATGTAGTAGACCGAATCATTCCCCCTCGAGCGGTAGATGGTGTATAAACTCCTCCCGTAATCTCGGCCCAAAAAGTGTTCTCGTTATAGTCCTCCGGCCGGTCCATGAGACAATCAGCAAGGAATGTCGGGAAATGGACACTCCTCGTCTCATCAACTGTGTAAATACCAACCCGAGTCGCAAGCTCTATCACGCTGCATTCCCGGCTCACTCCCCCCAATCTGAAGGCAAAAGTTGTCCTGTCATCGAGTGCCTTCCTAGGATCATAGGAAACTGTAGTGTAGAACTCCAGCAAAAACTCCCGATATACAGGCTCCTGGATCCTGAACAGACGCGCCCATCCCTGACACACAAACAATTCCACACCACTCGCGTCCGAGTGTGTGTATTGCAAAAATTCCTGGATCAATGCAACAAGTCCAGTCCTGGTAGCCAATTCCCAATCAAATGAGGGTGCAATATCAATCTCCTTTTTGAGAAGCAAACTCAAGTTGGTAATATAACGCGCCCGAGTAGCATCGTTCAGCGTTTGCGAAAATTGTAAAAAACGATGATCAGTCACATCCTCGGGTGGGTTGGTTCTTTGTGTCCTTCGGGCCATAATCTGCACAAACAAACACAAACACAAAACCAAACACCATTTCACAAAATTAACAACCTTTTAAACCAAAAAAATTGGAGTTAGGTAGGGTCTGTACGCTGGGCATACATCCAGCGTACGCTGGGCGTACGTCCAAGTGCACGAATCTGTGTTCTAGTCCCTTTTCTTGTGCAAAAATCATAACCCACATCAAAAATAAACACAGCAGGGACAACAGAATGTTAAAATGTCGTGGTCCAAAGGCTGTAAGATAGAATCGGGACCATCATTAGAAATCCATTCCCCATAATCTCGTAACTATTTAAAATTAACAACCACTTAATCAGGGAAACTGAATAAAGTAGTCAAAAAAACTCGAAGTCAACAGGGGTACGCTTGGCGTTCGTCCCTGAGGTCAAATCGATGGTGTGGGACGGGATTAAGACGAAAATTAGGTTCTAGGGTTCAGTGTATTAACCGAAATCGGTCCATTCAAGCCCTAATCAACTCATACATTTGCGAAATCAGCCCTAATTCAAGAACCCCATAAACCCTAGATTTCGAACAAAGGCTAAATGCAGCTTATTCCACCGATTGAAACACAAATACATGATATTGAGTAACCGAAAAGCTTACTTGTGTGTTGAATTTGACAAGAAAAGAAGCAAAATCGAAGATCTTGGAAGGGAGCTGCCGTCACAGTTTGTGTGCGAGAGAGGAGTTGTGAAAAGAATAAAGAAGAAGTCAACGGGTCAAGAGATATACCTGGTCGCCGTGTTACGCGGGGCGTAACATAAGGGTACGCGGGGCGTAACATCAACCCCTGAAATGTCCATCCGCGATTCGGGCACATTACGCATGGCGTAATCATACTTACGCAGGGCGTAAGTTTAATGAAACTTTCCTTTTTCTTTCATTTAACTTCCTTTTCTTTTTAATTATTTAATCTAGGGACTTTAAAACCTTATTATATATTTTTTTTCTTTTTAATTTCTTAATCTAATGATGACTTCACGATGAGTGATTAAAAAAAAAAAAAACTGAGATGTCATAATCACTTATCTTAGTCAAGATCAAACAACAATGGTTGATCAAAAACCTTTGCATGCAAGAATTGGTTTGCGAAAACACCCACTTTCGGGACCCGTTAGAATATTTCCTTTGTTTGCCTTGCACCTTTAACTAGAAGCGGAACAAGAAGTGACCTAACTAGTCAAGAACAGCAAGAGCTCGGTCTTCCACTTAACCACCACAATACGCCTTGCTATACTACGCCTCATGGATTGAGTTGGACAATTCAACAAAGTAGTAGGCTAAGCAGGTCAAGAATTCCCTAATCGCTTTCATCCTCAAAACCCATGCAAAAAGTAAAGTCAAGCAGTGTGTACAATCCCAAATTCCTACAAATAAAAACAAGAACCTTCCCGACAAGTGAAATGATATCATCGAAAATCAAACTAAAAATAAAAACTAACTAAAAACAAATAACGAATAATCAAATAAATTAAATTAATCACAAACCGTTCCCCGGCAACGGCGCCAAAAACTTGATGTGCACAAAAGTACCCACTAATTTTAATATTTATAACCTAACAAACTTAGACTATCTATGCACTTATAGGCAGTGTACCTAGTCAGATTATAGTATAGCTTAGGTAAGTTGGGTGTCGATCACAGGGAACGGTTGATTAATTTAATATATTTAATTATAGGTTATAGGTCACACGAAAAGAATAAAGAAATAAATTTCTAACTAACAATTAATTAACTACTCTCGATAAACTAACAGGAAAGCAAATCTCTTCAGGTACTTTGGTTTAGACAAATTATACCTCTAAAACATAGACAATTGCATATATAAATTCATTTATTCATGTTCACCGATTCCTAAAATGATTAGATTCGCGTTCACTATAACCAATCCTTTAGCAAACAAGTCAATTTAAACAGTGATCAGTTGATTAAACTAACATGCTTCCTAGTGTTCAGTTCGTATCAAGCAAGACTTGTAAATATAGTTAATCAATTTCGACATTTAATTAACCTCTTGTTGATGGTCATCAAACAAGGCTCACACATTAACTTACTTATTCTCAAATTAACTCTAGTTTCACATTCGTTATTTCTATTCTTATAATCTCGATGGTCATCAAAAATCATAAGAGACAAGCAAATCAAGCAGATGTTCATACAACTTAATTCACTTAACAATTAACAGAAAATAATCATCATTAACACATGAGGATCTTTTAACAAGCTTGGCAAGATAAATTAAACACAAATAAACTATTTAATATAGCAATTAGTCTAATAATCAAAGCTTCATTCAATCATAAACACAAAGTAAAAGGTTTTTACACCTAAATCAGAAACTAAATACAGAAAAGTACCACAATGGAATGCTAAACATGGTCACGTTAGCAATCCATATGATTACCGACATGTATCCGCTCTCCAACCCTTCCGATCTCTGCTCCCGTTAGCTTAACGGCCTTCCGGCCGCCTTCTAGACCCTCAAAACGGCTTAACAGAAGTTAATTGTCGACTAAATTAGGTTAGAAGTCGAATCCCCCCTCCTGGTTAGCTGAAAATCGACTTTTATAATCTTTGTGGCCGACCTAAGTACGTTGGGCGTACTTAGGATTACGCGGTGCGTACATAGGATTACTACGCGATTGAAGTTATCTGAGGCCACCCAGTACACGGCACGTACCCTTTAATTACGCGGGGCGTACGTCGTTTTAGGGCTCTACGCTGGGCGTACTGCGACTTTACGCGGGGCGTAATCCACTTCTTCAGCATATTTAATTTCTTTTTGCTCCTAAGTCCGGTTTCCGCTTCAGTCTTTTCTTTTGTGCTTTATTGACAACGAATAGCTGCAAAACATAATTCAAAACATTATGAGTACTTTTTAGTCCTAAAATAGAATAAATAAGGCCAAAATATTAAGATAAAGTGCATAAAAATATATATAAAAATACACATATCAAAATACCCCACACTTAGCCTTTGCTTGCCCCCAAGCAAATTTACTTTAATTTTACCAGTATTGCACTAAACACTCCATTTAAAACTCAGCCATTATGCCAAGACCTCAACGCATACATTTGTGTCTAAAAATTTTCCTAAAGTACCCCCCCATATTTTAAATACTCACAATCTTTATAAACACTCGCCCACTTTTTCCTAACAATGCTCATTTTATGCAACCCTCCGAATCCATCCGCAGAAAACCTCCTAACCTCAAGGTATTTTTAGTTGAGCAACCTAAGCATACATAATCTAGAATTACAATTATCGATACCACTATGGAGCTCTATTTGAATTCTTCATTTCTTTGACATTTGATCTTTGATCTCTTTGAATTCACCACCTTATTTGATTTGATTTCTGGTATCTTCAACTTTTGAATTTCTTGGAATTTTAATCTTTTGATCTTCACTTTAGTTCCTCCAAAATTCTGCACACTTTACTCGTAATTCTCTCTCTTTTTTTTACATGTACCTCACTTTTTTTTCACTCAAATCCCTACATGCTTAAGCAGAGGCGCTCAACCTCAACCTTTATTGGTTAATGATAATAATTTTCCTGGATACATTTCAGGTTTAGGCTGCTAAACATATTACATCCCTCAAACCAAGCGGGGTTATGTTTTTGTTCCATGATTTCACTAAAATAAGGGAAGCCACAAATGCACTATAACGTATATTGGCTCAACTAAACATTTAAGTTCTCATCGGATCATTTCATACAATATTAGCAAAAATTTAAATTATCACTAGATTTTTCTAAATTAAACTATTATTTCAAGTTTTTTTTAAAATTTTAAATTATTAAATTTTCCAAATCTAGCAATTTCATTTATTCTTTTAGTTTTAGTTTACTTTTACCGACCCCCTACCTCACACTTATTTCATACAATGCCCTCATTGTATGCTAAAACGAATTAAGAACATAAAAAGGAGAAAAAAACAGACTCCCCTGGATAGTTGTGGCGAGATCGAATGGGGCTGCTACAAGTTGCTTCAAATATCGCCGAAAGACTGAAAACTGGAACTGCTGCTTCTGAATTTGCCGAAAAATAAAATCAAGACTGCCATCTTCGAAAATGTGGTGCAAATATTGCAATTAAATGCAATGTATAGTAACCATGACGTGGGAAAGTGTCGACCACGTCGTCTCGTCAAGAATGACATCCTCTTCTCGCAATGAAAATCTCCCCCACAACATAGGAAAGTGTCAACCACGTCATGGCAGCCGGGACGATACTTCTTCCTCGTGTCGAAATAAAACTCTATGGTGTGGGAACTGCTCATCCATATCATAAGAGTCAAAACACTGTGAAAATGCCAATCTTCAAAACGATCGCTCACGAAATAAATATGCACCCCACACTTATGACAAATTGTGGGTCTCGACTATAATCTTCAACTCTCATACTGCTCTCTCTAGCAACAGTCGGACCTAGCTGCTGAACTTACTGCCAGCTTCCTAAGGGTGAAAATTCTGCAGAAATCTAAACAACCAAAGAGCATCAACATGGAAAACAAAATTAAAACAAACTAAATCAAAGTTTAATTACATACCAAATACTAAAAATAACTAAACTAAACTAAAAATAACAAAATAAAAAGGATCACTCGTCATCTCCATCATCATGTGGTTGTGTCCTAGAAGTACCGGCCCCATCAAATCGTGACTGGAATGGTGGTGGAAAGGGAACCGAATACTGAAACCCCTGGTGGGCAAAGAATGCGTTCAACGCATTCCCATACCACTACTGTTGCCTGTCCACATGTGCAACATACTCGCTAAGGTTCTGGACCCTCATGTCAAGACGGTCAATACCCTGAGCCAGGTAGCGCGTATCAATCTCCCGCTCAGGTCCCTGCTGCGCTCCCCGAGGAGCAGGTCGACGCCGCTGGACCCGTCTCGGCTGTGGCTCGGCGGCACCCTCCTCATCTGCCACATCATCTGCTCGAACCCTCAAAACACCATCTCCACCCCACTCTAATATGCGCATCGACTCCAATAGCTGAAGACTCATCGGCCTCATGTCGTGAAACACCATCGATCTCGTGATCTCACGCGTCAGCAACTGATATGACCGAGCTAACCGCGTGACAAAATGCCCTCCGCATATCGGGCTATCCCCCTGAAGTCCCCTGGCCCTCCGTCCCAAATATGCAGCTAACGCAACTGGAAGGTTCAGGTGCCTCCCTGGAGTAACTAGTGCCCATAAGAAATACAAGTCCGTCGAAGGCACTCTCTCACTATTCTTGTGATGCGTGAGAGACATAGAAATCAATCGGTGCAACATTCGGTATGTAGTAGACCGAATCATCCCTCCTCAAGCGGTAGATGGTGTATAAACTCCTCCCGTAATCTCAGCCCAAAAAGTGTTCTCGTTATAGTCCTCCGGCCGGTCCATGAGACAATCAGCAAGGAATGCCGGGAAATGGACACTCCTCGTCTCATCGACTGTGTAAATACCAACCCGAGTCGCAAGCTCTATCACGCTGCATTCCCGGCTCACTCCCCCCAATCTGAAGGCAAAAGTTGTCCTGTCATCGAGTGCCTTCCTAGGATCATAGGAAACTATAGTGTAGAACTCCAGCAAAAACTCCCGATATACAGGCTCCTGGATCCTAAACAGACGCGCCCATCCCTGACACACAAACAATTCCACACCACTCGCGTCCGAGTGTGTGTATTGCAAAAATTCCTGGATCAATGCAACAAGTCCAGTCCTGGTAGCCAATTCCCAATCAAATGAGGGTGCAATATCAATCTCCTTTTTGAGAAGCAAACTCAAGTTGGTAATATAACGCGCCCGAGTAGCATCGTTCAGCGTTTGCGGAAATTGTAAAAAACGATGATCAGTCACATCCTCGGGTGGGTTGGTTCTTTGTGTCCTTCGGGCCATAATCTGCACAAACAAACACAAACACAAAACCAAACACCATTTCACAAAATTAACAACCTTTTAAACCAAAAAAATTGGAGTTGGGTAGGGTCTGTACGCTGGGCGAACATCCAGCGTACGTTGGGCGTACGTCCAAGTGCACGAATCTGTGTTCCAGTCCCTTTTCTTGTGCAAAAATCATAACCCACATCAAAAATAAACACAGCAGGGACAACAGAATGTTAAAATGTCGTGGTCCAAAGGCTGTAAGATAGAATCGGGACCATCATTAGAAATCCATTCCCCATAATCTTGTAACTATTTAAAATTAACAACCACTTAATCAGGGAAACTGAATAAAGTAGTCAAAAAAACTCGAAGTCAACAAGGGTACGCTTGGCGTTCGTCCCTGAGGTCAAATCGATGGTGTGGGACGGGATTAAGACGAAAATTAGGTTCTAGGGTTCAGTGTATTAACCGAAATCGGTCCATTCAAGCCCTAATCAACTCATACATTTGCGAAATCAGCCCTAATTCAAGAACCCCATAAACCCTAGATTTCGAACAAAGGCTAAATGCAGCTTATTCCACCGATTGAAACACAAATACATGATATTGAGTAACCGAAAAGCTTACTTGTGTGTTGAATTTGACAAGAAAAGAAGCAAAATCGAAGATCTTGGAAGGGAGCTGCCGTCACAGTTTGTGTGCGAGAGAGGAGTTGTGAAAAGAATAAAGAAGAAGTCAACGGGTCAAGAGATATACCTGGTCGCCGTGTTACGCGGGGCGTAACATAAGGGTACGCGGGGCGTAACATCAACCCCTGAAATGTCCATCCGCGATTCGGGCACATTACGCATGGCGTAATCATACTTACGCAGGGCGTAAGTTTAATGAAACTTTCCTTTTTCTTTCATTTAACTTCCTTTTCTTTTTAATTATTTAATCTAGGGACTTTAAAACCTTATTATATATTTTTTTTTCTTTTTAATTTCTTAATCTAATGATGACTTCACGATGAGTGATTAAAAAAAAAAAAAAACTGAGATGTCATAATCACTTATCTTAGTCAAGATCAAACAACAATGGTTGATCAAAAACCTTTACATGCAAGAATTGGTTTGCGAAAACACCCACTTTCGGGACCCGTTAGAATATTTCCTTTGTTTGCCTTGCACCTTTAACTAGAAGCGGAACAAGAAGTGACCTAACTAGTCAAGAACAGCAAGAGCTCGGTCTTCCACTTAACCACCACAATACGCCTTGCTATACTACGCCTCATGGATTGAGTTGGACAATTCAACAAAGTAGTAGGCTAAGCAGGTCAAGAATTCCCTAATCGCTTTCATCCTCAAAACCCATGCAAAAAGTAAAGTCAAGCAGTGTGTACAATCCCAAATTCCTGCAAATAAAAACAAGAACCTTCCCGACAAGTGAAATGATATCATCGAAAATCAAACTAAAAATAAAAACTAACTAAAAACAAATAACGAATAATCAAATAAATTAAATTAATCACAAACCGTTCCCCGGCAACGGCGCCAAAAACTTGATGTGCACAAAAGTACCCACTAATTTTAATATTTATAACCTAACAAACTTAGACTATCTATGCACTTATAGGCAGTGTACCTAGTCAGATTATAGTATAGCTTAGGTAAGTCGGGTGTCGATCACAGGGAACGGTTGATTAATTTAATATATTTAATTATAGGTTATAGGTCACACGAAAAGAATAAAGAAATAAATTTCTAACTAACAATTAATTAACTACTCTCGATAAACTAACAGGAAAGCAAATCTCTTCAGGTACTTTGGTTTAGACAAATTATACCTCTAAAACATAGACAATTGCATATATAAATTCATTTATTCATGTTCACCGATTCCTAAAATGATTAGATTCGCGTTCACTATAACCAATCCTTTAGCAAACAAGTCAATTTAAACAGTGATCAGTTGATTAAACTAACATGCTTCCTAGTGTTCAGTTCGTATCAAGCAAGACTTGTAAATATAGTTAATCAATTTCGACATTTAATTAACCTCTTGTTGATGGTCATCAAACAAGGCTCACACATTAACTTACTTATTCTCAAATTAACTCTAGTTTCACATTCGTTATTTCTAGTCTTATAATCTCGATGGTCATCAAAAATCATAAGAGACAAGCAAATCAAGCAGATGTTCATACAACTTAATTCACTTAACAATTAACAGAAAATAATCATCATTAACACATGAGGATCTTTTAACAAGCTTGTCAAGATAAATTAAACACAAATAAACTATTTAATATAGCAATTAGTCTAATAATCAAAGCTTCATTCAATCATAAACACAAAGTAAAAGGTTTTTACACCTAAATCAGAAACTAAATACAGAAAAGTACCACAATGGAATGCTAAACATGGTCACGTTAGCAATCCATATGATTACCGACATGTATCCGCTCTCCAACCCTTCCGATCTCTGCTCCCGTTAGCTTAACGGCCTTCCGGCCGCCTTCTAGACCCTCAAAACGGCTTAACAGAAGTTAATTGTCGACTAAATTAGGTTAGAAGTCGAATCCCCCCTCCTGGTTAGCTGAAAATCGACTTTTATAATCTTTGTGGCCGACCTAAGTACGTTGGGCGTACTTAGGATTACGCGGTGCGTACATAGGATTACTACGCGATTGAAGTTATTTGAGGCCACCCAGTACACGGCGCGTACCCTTTAATTACGCGGGGTGTACGTCGTTTTTGGGCTCTACGCTGGGCGTACTGCGACTTTACGCGGGGCGTAATCCACTTCTTCAGCATATTTAATTTCTTTTTGCTCCTAAGTCCGGTTTCCGCTTCAGTCTTTTCTTTTGTGCTTTATTGACAACGAATAGCTGCAAAACATAATTCAAAACATTATGAGTACTTTTTAGTCCTAAAATAGAATAAATAAGGCCAAAATATTAAGATAAAGTGCATAAAAATATATATAAAAATACACATATCAAAATACCCCACACTTAGCCTTTGCTTGCCCCCAAGCAAATTTACTTTAATTTTACCAGTATTGCACTAAACACTCCATTTAAAACTCAGCCATTATGCCAAGACCTCAACGCATACATTTGTGTCTAAAAATTTTCCTAAAGTACCCCCCCATATTTTAAATACTCACAATCTTTATAAACACTCGCCCACTTTTTCCTAACAATGCTCATTTTATGCAACCCTCCGAATCCATCCGCAGAAAACCTCCTAACCTCAAGGTATTTTTAGTTGAGCAACCTAAGCATACATAATCTAGAATTACAATTATCGATACCACTATGGAGCTCTATTTGAATTCTTCATTTCTTTGACATTTGATCTTTGATCTCTTTGAATTCACCACCTTATTTGATTTGATTTCTGGTATCTTCAACTTTTGAATTTCTTGGAATTTTAATCTTTTGATCTTCACTTTAGTTCCTCCAAAATTCTGCACACTTTACTCGTAATTCTCTCTCTTTTTTTTACATGTACCTCACTTTTTTTTCACTCAAATCCCTACATGCTTAAGCAGAGGCGCTCAACCTCAACCTTTATTGGTTAATGATAATAATTTTCCTGGATACATTTCAGGTTTAGGCTGCTAAACATATTACATCCCTCAAACCAAGCGGGGTTATGTTTTTGTTCCATGATTTCACTAAAATAAGGGAAGCCACAAATGCACTATAACGTATATTGGCTCAACTAAACATTTAAGTTCTCATCGGATCATTTCATACAATATTAGCAAAAATTTAAATTATCACTAGATTTTTCTAAATTAAACTATTATTTCAAGTTTTTTTTAAAATTTTAAATTATTAAATTTTCCAAATCTAGCAATTTCATTTATTCTTTTAGTTTTAGTTTACTTTTACCGACCCCCTACCTCACACTTATTTCATACAATGCCCTCATTGTATGCTAAAACGAATTAAGAACATAAAAAGGAGAAAAAAACAGACTCCCCTGGATAGTTGTGGCGAGATCGAATGGGGCTGCTACAAGTTGCTTCAAATATCGCCGAAAGACTGAAAACTGGAACTGCTGCTTCTGAATTTGCCGAAAAATAAAATCAAGACTGCCATCTTCGAAAATGTGGTGCAAAATATTGCAATTAAATGCAATGTATAGTAACCATGACGTGGGAAAGTGTTGACCACGTCGTCTCGTCAAGAATGACATCCTCTTCTCGCAATGAAAATCTCCCCCACAACATAGGAAAGTGTCAACCACGTCATGGCAGCCGGGACGATACTTCTTCCTCGTGTCGAAATAAAACTCTATGGTGTGGGAACTGCTCATCCATATCATAAGAGTCAAAACACTGTGAAAATGCCAATCTTCAAAACGATCGCTCACGAAATAAATATGCACCCCACACTTATGACAAATTGTGGGTCTCGACTATAATCTTCAACTCTCATACTGCTCTCTCTAGCAACAGTCGGACCTAGCTGCTGAACTTACTGCCAGCTTCCTAAGGGTGAAAATTCTGCAGAAATCTAAACAACCAAAGAGCATCAACATGGAAAACAAAATTAAAACAAACTAAATCAAAGTTTAATTACATACCAAATACTAAAAATAACTAAACTAAACTAAAAATAACAAAATAAAAAGGATCACTCGTCATCTCCATCATCATGTGGTTGTGTCCTAGAAGTACCGGCCCCATCAAATCGTGACTGGAATGGTGGTGGAAAGGGAACCGAATACTGAAACCCCTGGTGGGCAAAGAATGCGTTCAACGCATTCCCATACCACTGCTGTTGCCTGTCCACATGTGCAACATACTCGCTAAGGTTCTGGACCCTCATGTCAAGACGGTCAATACCCTGAGCCAGGTAGCGCGTATCAATCTCCCGCTCAGGTCCCTGCTGCGCTCCCCGAGGAGCAGGTCGACGCCGCTGGACCCGTCTCGGCTGTGGCTCGGCGGCACCCTCCTCATCTGCCACATCATCTGCTCGAACCCTCAAAACACCATCTCCACCCCACTCTAATATGCGCATCGACTCCAATAGCTGAAGACTCATCGGCCTCATGTCGTGAAACACCATCGATCTCGTGATCTCACGCGTCAGCAACTGATATGACCGAGCTAACCGCGTGACAAAATGCCCTCCGCATATCGGGCTATCCCCCTGAAGTCCCCTGGCCCTCCGTCCCAAATATGCAGCTAACGCAACTGGAAGGTTCAGGTGCCTCCCTGGAGTAACTAGTGCCCATAAGAAATACAAGTCCGTCGAAGGCACTCTCTCACTATTCTTGTGATGCGTGAGAGACATAGAAATCAATCGGTGCAACATTCGGTATGTAGTAGACCGAATCATCCCTCCTCAAGCGGTAGATGGTGTATAAACTCCTCCCGTAATCTCAGCCCAAAAAGTGTTCTCGTTATAGTCCTCCGGCCGGTCCATGAGACAATCAGCAAGGAATGCCGGGAAATGGACACTCCTCGTCTCATCGACTGTGTAAATACCAACCCGAGTCGCAAGCTCTATCACGCTGCATTCCCGGCTCACTCCCCCCAATCTGAAGGCAAAAGTTGTCCTGTCATCGAGTGCCTTCCTAGGATCATAGGAAACTATAGTGTAGAACTCCAGCAAAAACTCCCGATATACAGGCTCCTGGATCCTAAACAGACGCGCCCATCCCTGACACACAAACAATTCCACACCACTCGCGTCCGAGTGTGTGTATTGCAAAAATTCCTGGATCAATGCAACAAGTCCAGTCCTGGTAGCCAATTCCCAATCAAATGAGGGTGCAATATCAATCTCCTTTTTGAGAAGCAAACTCAAGTTGGTAATATAACGCGCCCGAGTAGCATCGTTCAGCGTTTGCGGAAATTGTAAAAAACGATGATCAGTCACATCCTCGGGTGGGTTGGTTCTTTGTGTCCTTCGGGCCATAATCTGCACAAACAAACACAAACACAAAACCAAACACCATTTCACAAAATTAACAACCTTTTAAACCAAAAAAATTGGAGTTGGGTAGGGTCTGTACGCTGGGCGAACATCCAGCGTACGTTGGGCGTACGTCCAAGTGCACGAATCTGTGTTCCAGTCCCTTTTCTTGTGCAAAAATCATAACCCACATCAAAAATAAACACAGCAGGGACAACAGAATGTTAAAATGTCGTGGTCCAAAGGCTGTAAGATAGAATCGGGACCATCATTAGAAATCCATTCCCCATAATCTTGTAACTATTTAAAATTAACAACCACTTAATCAGGGAAACTGAATAAAGTAGTCAAAAAAACTCGAAGTCAACAAGGGTACGCTTGGCGTTCGTCCCTGAGGTCAAATCGATGGTGTGGGACGGGATTAAGACGAAAATTAGGTTCTAGGGTTCAGTGTATTAACCGAAATCGGTCCATTCAAGCCCTAATCAACTCATACATTTGCGAAATCAGCCCTAATTCAAGAACCCCATAAACCCTAGATTTCGAACAAAGGCTAAATGCAGCTTATTCCACCGATTGAAACACAAATACATGATATTGAGTAACCGAAAAGCTTACTTGTGTGTTGAATTTGACAAGAAAAGAAGCAAAATCGAAGATCTTGGAAGGGAGCTGCCGTCACAGTTTGTGTGCGAGAGAGGAGTTGTGAAAAGAATAAAGAAGAAGTCAACGGGTCAAGAGATATACCTGGTCGCCGTGTTACGCGGGGCGTAACATAAGGGTACGCGGGGCGTAACATCAACCCCTGAAATGTCCATCCGCGATTCGGGCACATTACGCATGGCGTAATCATACTTACGCAGGGCGTAAGTTTAATGAAACTTTCCTTTTTCTTTCATTTAACTTCCTTTTCTTTTTAATTATTTAATCTAGGGACTTTAAAACCTTATTATATATTTTTTTTTCTTTTTAATTTCTTAATCTAATGATGACTTCACGATGAGTGATTAAAAAAAAAAAAAACTGAGATGTCATAATCACTTATCTTAGTCAAGATCAAACAACAATGGTTGATCAAAAACCTTTACATGCAAGAATTGGTTTGCGAAAACACCCACTTTCGGGACCCGTTAGAATATTTCCTTTGTTTGCCTTGCACCTTTAACTAGAAGCGGAACAAGAAGTGACCTAACTAGTCAAGAACAGCAAGAGCTCGGTCTTCCACTTAACCACCACAATACGCCTTGCTATACTACGCCTCATGGATTGAGTTGGACAATTCAACAGAGTAGTAGGCTAAGCAGGTCAAGAATTCCCTAATCGCTTTCATCCTCAAAACCCATGCAAAAAGTAAAGTCAAGCAGTGTGTACAATCCCAAATTCCTGCAAATAAAAACAAGAACCTTCCCGACAAATGAAATGATATCATCGAAAATCAAACTAAAAATAAAAACTAACTAAAAACAAATAACGAATAATCAAATAAATTAAATTAATCACAAACCGTTCCCCGGCAACGGCGCCAAAAACTTGATGTGCACAAAAGTACCCACTAATTTTAATATTTATAACCTAACAAACTTAGACTATCTATGCACTTATAGGCAGTGTACCTAGTCAGATTATAGTATAGCTTAGGTAAGTCGGGTGTCGATCACAGGGAACGGTTGATTAATTTAATATATTTAATTATAGGTTATAGGTCACACGAAAAGAATAAAGAAATAAATTTCTAACTAACAATTAATTAACTACTCTCGATAAACTAACAGGAAAGCAAATCTCTTCAGGTACTTTGGTTTAGACAAATTATACCTCTAAAACATAGACAATTGCATATATAAATTCATTTATTCATGTTCACCGATTCCTAAAATGATTAGATTCGCGTTCACTATAACCAATCCTTTAGCAAACAAGTCAATTTAAACAGTGATCAGTTGATTAAACTAACATGCTTCCTAGTGTTCAGTTCGTATCAAGCAAGACTTGTAAATATAGTTAATCAATTTCGACATTTAATTAACCTCTTGTTGATGGTCATCAAACAAGGCTCACACATTAACTTACTTATTCTCAAATTAACTCTAGTTTCACATTCGTTATTTCTAGTCTTATAATCTCGATGGTCATCAAAAATCATAAGAGACAAGCAAATCAAGCAGATGTTCATACAACTTAATTCACTTAACAATTAACAGAAAATAATCATCATTAACACATGAGGATCTTTTAACAAGCTTGGCAAGATAAATTAAACACAAATAAACTATTTAATATAGCAATTAGTCTAATAATCAAAGCTTCATTCAATCATAAACACAAAGTAAAAGGTTTTTACACCTAAATCAGAAACTAAATACAGAAAAGTACCACAATAGAATGCTAAACATGGTCACGTTAGCAATCCATATGATTACCGACATGTATCCGCTCTCCAACCCTTCCGATCTCTGCTCCCGTTAGCTTAACGGCCTTCCGGCCGCCTTCTAGACCCTCAAAACGGCTTAACAGAAGTTAATTGTCGACTAAATTAGGTTAGAAGTCGAATCCCCCCTCCTGGTTAGCTGAAAATCGACTTTTATAATCTTTGTGGCCGACCTAAGTACGTTGGGCGTACTTAGGATTACGCGGTGCGTACATAGGATTACTACGCGATTGAAGTTATCTGAGGCCACCCAGTACACGGCACGTACCCTTTAATTACGCGGGGCGTACGTCGTTTTTGGGCTCTACGCTGGGCGTACTGCGACTTTACGCGGGGCGTAATCCACTTCTTCAGCATATTATGAGTACTTTTTAGTTCTAAAATAGAATAAATAAGGCCAAAATATTAAGATAAAGTGCATAAAAATATATATATAAATACACATATCACCTATCACTCGAAAGGCGTTTGTGTTTCACTGCTTTCATCCTATTGCAGAAGTCCCACATCCAGACCCAAAGGTTGATCATGAGCTCATTGACTACTACTTGGAGTTTGCTCAACCACAATATCTCACTTGGAGCGCTCAGAAAATCATCACTGTTCGGGTCCTTAAGCCTCAAGCAGCAGGGAAATATATCAACGTCAAGTTCAAGGTTACTAGAGGTTCGACCATGTCTGAGCATACCTTCTCCCTTGCTGATCTACCCAATCTCAATCCTCATGATTGGATTGTTCTGCACAGCATTCTACTCTCCAACCCAGTTGAGAATGAGCCAATAATTGATCATCTGAAAAGATTGTTAGTCTGCTACATTTTGGAGGTAGCTAAGATGGATCAAGAGATCGCTTCGGTTCTCAGAAAGAAGCCTACCATTTTGTCTGTTGGTTCTGCAAGTGATGTCAACAAGATGAAGATGGGAAAGATTGACCCAATGTTAAACTTTGTGATGTTCACCAAGCAGGATGGTAATCTGACTGATAAACACCTCTTTACTACTTCGTGCTTGGAGTATGTTTTGGGAATTATTCACAGGTGCAAGCAGAACAGTGAAAGCGACAAGAAGCACTTCACGGATATGATAAGGTGGTATATCCACTTTCGCCATGTTCTTCTTGCTGTGATTCCATGTTTGTTCAAGGTGGTGAAGCGAATTGCTGCCAATCAACCGAAGTGAAGGTCTCGCACCAATTGACGCAAAGGGGGAGATTGTTGGGGTCATGATGTTGTGTCTTGGGCTCGTTCCTTTTAGCTCAGTTTTGTAAATAGTTTGGGCCTGTCCAACCGTGCATTATTTTATTTTATGGTTTTAGTATTTAAGGTGCGTGCATGCATTCTTTGTTTTGGACGCTTTTGATTATTCTCGATATAGTATTGTAAACCCTAGCTCGCCTCTACAGTGGAAATTCTTAATCGAGCTATGCTGAGGCGTGACTACGTTTAAATCATAAGCACTATATTGATTCTATAATGTGTTCATTATCTTGTTTGATTTTGTTATTTGTTCTTCAATGATTTACATGTGAAAGATCTAAACGATCTAGAGATTTTATCTCGTAAATTGTATATTTTTAAATACAAAAAAATACGTATTTGTAATTCTAAAAACATATTAATTTATTTTTTTTACATCTTAAATGGTTTATCCAAGAACCCCCCCCCCCCACACACACACACACACATATATATATATATATATATATATATATATATATATAAAGAAATAACATTAAAAAAATGCAGATACAATATTTAATTAAAAAAAAATCGATATATAAATATGATTTTTCTGCTTGAATACGTATAATATGAAAAAAAAAATACACAGGGTAAAAGTGTAAAAAAAATTATAAACTTAAGGGTAAAAACGTAAAAAAAAAAGTATAAACTTAAAGGTTTTTTTGCGAAGTTAATATAATGGTAACCTGTTACCACCGATAAAAGGGTAAAACCGAACATTTCTTGAAAAATGTTAGGGTAAAAATCGACATAAAATTGAACTTTAGGCAAAACCGACAAAACCCTGAAAACTTGAGGATTTTTATGACATTAGCCCTAAATGGCGCCTAAAACTTATAGCGTTTATGACATTATTGTTAATGTTTATGACATTATTGTTAATGTTATCAATTTTTTCAAATATGTATGCCCTTAAAAACAAAACTTTAAAAATCGATCTAACTGTATTGTATTTCCGACCCTTCATATTGGAGTTTAACTAGATTGGACTATTCGTATTATTAATTTGAAATCACACGATCACCCCTAGCCAAAATAGTGTTTGAACATAAGATGTTACTTTAATCATAAATTGTGTGCAAAGTGTTGATATGTGTACACTATATATAGATCGAGCATAATTTCTTATTTTATCAGGTCATTAATCTACCAAAAAAATCTTCGAAAACCTATTTCAAATATGTATGCCCTTAAAAACAGAACTTTAAAAATCGATCTAACTGTATTGTATTTCCGACCCTTCATATTGGAGTTTAACTAGATTGGACTATTCGTATTATTAATTTGAAATCACACGATCACCCCTAGCCAAAATAGTGTTTGAACATAAGATGTTACTTTAATCATAAATTGTGTGCAGAGTGTTGATATGTGTACACTATATATAGATCGAGCATAATTTCTTATTTTATCAGGTCATTAATCTACCAAAAAAATCTTCGAAAACCTATTTCTTAGAGTGAGTATTACCAATCAAAATAGTAGAGGCCTGGTTATTTTACTTAAAAATTGATTTATCCACGTAAGATAAAACACAATTATAACTATCATAAAAATTAGTAAAACATATATTTTATATATTTTATGTGAAAGATCAATTTTTTTAAATGGAATCCCTTACTTGAAAATTTATATAACTTTCATGGTATATCATCTATAAAAAATAGAAGAATAACAAATTGTGTATATAAAATATACAGGAAATTTTGTAAAGACTCGAATGTACAAAAATATTTTGGGATTAACTTGAACGTATTGTTCCCTGTAACAAAATCAAGAAAGTAAATTTGAATACGTCATAAAGACAACAAAAATAATAAAACGGTTAAATATTATCAATTTGTGGTATTATTATAAAGATGAAAAGCTGTAATTCTTTTATTTAAAAGAATGAAAAATAATTCACTTAATCTAGAAAACTTTTGAGCACTAGATAAAGTGTCATGCAATGAAGGAAGTACACCATCCAATTTGTCCCTTTAAGGGCCACTTTGTCTCAATCGGGACACCTTGTTCCATTTTACCCCACTCCCTCTCTATATGTGACAACTCACACCTATACTAAAAAACTTGTTATTAATTTTATTTAAATGATCCCTACACTCTTGTTGTGATTTATCTTCAACCCCTATACTTTAAATCGAATTGTTTGTTTCTATCATAGCTAACACGAGGAGGTTAGAACCCCCTTTGCACATGAGCGATGCTTGTGGTTCAAAGTTCAAAAAACCAAGAGTCGAAAGTATTGTTGAAATCAATCCTACAAGATATTTTTAATTAATGACTAAGTTCCAAATAGAATAGTATATGTAATTCAAGAGGGGTGTGTTGTATCTCTAATATAATAAAAGACGCTAAGTAACATTGTTATGGGATCAACGTGATGGTGGTGTAGGTTCTTAGCTACATAATTTATATTGAATTTAAATAATTTTACTGGTTAGACTATGGTAAAGTTGAAGCATCATAGTCAGGGTTGATTCAAGTTGATTTGAGGCTTCGAACAAAAAAATAAGGCCATTTTTTGTCTCCATCTACGACTTAATACCAAAAACTTTTTTATTTTTAAAATAATATAAATCAATATATAAAAATGGGCCCCAAAATTTGGAGGTCCTAAACTATCACCCATATAGACCTAATCATAATGGTCATATAACATTGTATACTTGAAGGACAAATTCAGAAAAGAACCAAAATTAATAAGAAAACCAAAATGTTCAATCTTTAACTTGTGTCATGAATATGAATATGATGAACACAAGAAGCGGTAAAAAGAACTAAGAATACAAGTATATGGGTGGAAGCCCTTGCGGGAAAACCAAAAGACACAAGAACTTTTATTAATAAAATCAATTTAAAAAAAAAAAAAAAAAGATGTTACAAGGTATCAATTTCGAAAATAGGAAAAAATATAGTAGATAATGGAGTGACTAAAACTATGACTATAAAGGTTTGATTTATAACCTTGTACAAAGAATACTAAAGTAACTAAACCTCATAAATAAAAGAAAATTTATGAAATGACCAAAAAGAATAACATGTTCAAGAAAAATGACCAAGAAATTTTGGTTTTCGAAAAATGACCATGACTTCCGCGGAGAGAGGCTCTGCGAAAGTCCTTATCTTCTGAGGAATGCTTAACTCTCTGAGGAAATAACGTGATAGGAGAAAACGACAAAAATTATTGCAGATTTCATGGCTTCACATAGAAGGTCTCTGTGGAACTGGTATCCCTTCTGCGGATCTGTTTTTCACACTAACACCTCTAAGGAATTGTTATTCACTTAATTTAACGAGTTAACTCCATTTCGCACATATACACAACATGTTGATTACACATATGAACAATTCTTGTGCCAAAGAAAGGGAACTCATCTTGCTTAAGTCATCAAACATGTTTTGTAAAATTACACCTAAAGTATATATTTTTTATGTTGACTCAAAGTGTTCTTGAAATGCCTGATCATAAAAACCTAGAAAGCGAAATCCAAAAAAAAATTGTTTTAGGCCATGGTTTAGTGAAGAACAATTCCTTAGAGGTGTTAGTGTGAAGAACAGATCCGCAAAAGGGATAACAGTTCCGCAGAGACCTCTATGGAACCATGAAATCTGCAATAATTTTTGTCTCTTTCTCATGCCACGTCATTTCCTCAAAGAGTTAAGCATTCCTCAGAAGATTAGAACTTCCGCAAAGCTCCTCTCTGCGGAAGTCATGGTCATTTTCCGAAAACCAAAATTTTTTGGTCATTTTTCTCAAACATGTCATTCTTTTTGGTCATTTCATAAATTTTCTCAAAATAAAAATGAACACATTCCTAATAACTTGGAAACCAATAAGTAACCAACCCCTCATGCAAGAGAAAATTCAGTCCACACCCATGCAACAAATTCTAAAACTGATAATGCAACATTAAAACAAAAACACAAACACTGCCTTATTAGAAAAAGTTTGCTAGAATTTTTACCTTTTTTACAAATATATATTAAACTACTTCTAAATTATTCCACATATGTCCACAGTGGGACTTGAACCCTTGACCTTAAAAAGGGAGGACAACATCAAATACCGCTCTGGACTAGAAGCCCTTTGGTGCTAGAATTTTTACCTAATTGCATAAAACTCATTCAAGGAATTTGTAACATATCCAACAACCCTGATGAAAATCATCTAATGGCCGCACATTTGTAATAGCCTAACCGTTTTGTAATCTTGATAATAGTTTCTTTTGATCCAAGGGGCATCATGTAGAATATATTTTTGAACTTTTCTTTATACTTGAATTGGAATCATATATGAATGTGGTACATTTGACAAAGTTACCAGGATGAGATTAGGGCCTATAAGCATACTATCACCTTCCTATAATGGTAGCATACATGTTATATTGTGGCTTATACATTTTCTCAATTCTACATTTAATACAAATATTTAGGGAAATGTCAACGTAATTGTAAACCCAAGGTGTCAAAGTAGAAATCAATTGATAGTTGAGGGGCTATTCACATAATAAGTTGTATTCATATTTGTTAGTGCACTACTACCTTCTCTACTAGTGAGCTTAATTTCATTCGGCATAGAATATTATTTCATTCATTTGATAATGACAAACATATTTGACATAAAATAATATGATACATGTACACATATTCTCAACAGTATATTATTGATGTATATCTTGTTGCTTTAAAGGTGTGGTTAATTCTAAAGTCGTCAAAAGAATTGTGAACTTCACAAGACTATCAAAGCTAAATAATTGAAATTCTGTATGAAGAGTAGTGGTCATGAATCTATCATTCTTCAATTATGCTACTCAAGATGTTATATATTATTGCTAGGTGTTACACTTACTTGTATGACTTTTGTTTCTCAAGCACACCTATGCTAATGGATTAAATTTCATGTGAATGTCAAAATTAGATATTAGAGACTGATGGAACAACTCAAAGAAAAACTATATAAATATTTTATGACATTATTTGATGATTCAAATATTAATGTAAATAAATGATCAAATAATCAAATCCAAATATAAGATCGATTCATTAAAAAGCTATATTATATTTATAATCGTATGCAACCTATTATCTATAAAATTAAAACAAAATATACTTCTTAATGAACCTTTCACTTTGAATATAAACCGTTTAGTTTGTCCCGTCGCCTAACCCATCTGACCCGTTTACCACCGCTAAAATAAAGATATACAGAATAAACGTTCAATTCGGTAGTTATATGATAATTGATAATCATATTCTCCTTTTGAAAGGATTAAATAGTAATTAGATTGTTGACTTTTATAAATGTATTTTAACATTTAATACTTTTCGGTTTCCCACTAACATCAAAAACCTCATGACTCACCACTTATCACCTCCCAAATTCTATAATAAAACAGTAACTTATTGGTGTCTACTGTCTACCACTTTATCCATTCTAGTGTTCTACCAATATAATTAAAATACATCTAGGGCCAATGATTATTAAACATATAATATAAACTACATCAAAAGCAAAACCTAATATATTCCCATGTTGCAAATATCTCTACTTTGTAAATTAAATATCATCAATTGAATAGTAAAAAGTGATAACAATGATTTTGTCCATTTGTATACGTAAGTTATGTTTGTTTTTTTGAACTGAATAAACACTTTGAATAAGGTTAAGTGATCATTTAACTTTTATATTGCAAACAATTTTTATAGTTAGGATGGATATTCTATCAATTTTATCGTAAGAGAAGTCGAAAAAATAAAAATAAAAATAAAAATAAAAATAAATATGTAAAGCACTAATGTAAGATTAAGTAATTCGATTTTCAAATTAATAAAAAACAATCATATATAATTCTTCGGATTAAGTGTTACTATTTAAACTTATTAGTGAACAAAAAAAATCTTTGCTATTCAAATAACATGTAACAAACATAAAGTTATAATTAAGGCTCTAGAAGAGTATCAAAATTTTAGTCTAATTTATGATAAAGTCCCAAACTAAATTTTGTTTACAGAATACCGGTTAAAACTTCGAAAAAAGCCCTTTTCGACCGGTTTTGCAGATTTAGCCAGCATTCTGTCTTTTTTCATTAGTTTTGCTTAAAATTTTAAGACTTTTCCGGAAACTACCTGATAACCAAAATATTGGGACATTTCTGAAATTACCATGGAATTAATGGATATTATTATTAACAAATCATTTATAAACATAACAAATTTTTTATTATAAAAAAGAAAATACATTTGTTGCTAATTTCTAGGAATAAATTTGTGGTCTAAGTACTCATTTATTGCTTATTGACCACATCAAACTCTCTACGTTCCTCATATGCATCGTTGTGGGTATGATGGTGAGATGTACCCAGTGAGTAATATTGGTGTTCCTTTTATGTTGTTTAACCTAACTATCACCCAACATCCATACCTCACACGGTAACAACCATAGGCTAACACACATTTATCAAATGTGAAAAAGTGAACCGTGAATGATAGTTTATATGGAAAAAGTGCAGAGTGATTATCTATTTAAATTGAAATTCAAAGTTTATTTTTCACTATGTTTGTAATTTGATGGTTATTACCGAATAACGTATAGAGGTTAGGTGGTATTTACGTTAAAGAACATAATGAAAGATCTATATGTTCAAGAATCATTATGTAATGATATTTTATAATAACATGTGATCCTATAACATCACAACTAATAGAAAGTAGACACTTATTGATTGTGTATTAATAAATATTATCAACTCTTGTATTTAATTGAAGAAACGTACATAGTACATCTCACTATGACACTCATAACGATACATAGAAGGAACATAAGGAGTTTGAAGTGGTCAACAAATAATATACCTAGTCGACCATTCTATTCCTAGAAATTGAAAACAAATGTATTTCCTTTGTTTATAATAAAAAAAAATATTTGTTGTGTTTATAAATGATTTGTTAATAATAATATCCATTAATTCCATAGTAATTTTCAGAAAAGTCCTAATATTTTGGTTATCGGGTAATTTTCAACAAAGTCATACTATTTTGAGCAAACTAACGAAAAATGATAAAATACCGGCTAAAAGAAACCGGCCAAAAGGGGTTTTTTCGAAGTTTTAGCTGGTAGTTTGTGCTTTTCTATAAACAAATTTTAATTTGAGACTTTTTCATAAATTTGATTAAAATTTTAAGACTTTTCTGGAGATTTCCTATAATTAATAATTAAATATGAGACTTAATTACATAAAAGTATTAATTTCTTATTTGATTACAATTAAATAAATTGATTTTGAAAGTGCACTTTTCTTTTGCGTAGAAATTGCCGGTTGATAAAAGGGGAAATGAACCCAAATAGTAAATAACCATAATGAATTTACGTGTAAATAATAATCATAAATAGTTTTAAAATAATAAAGATATAAACCTTTTTTCTTTCTTTTGAAAAATGGTAGGTGAAAAGGGTGGAAAACACTTGAATTTCACGTGTCACGCTTGAGGTTTGTATACGTCACAATATAAAATAACTTTATTGTTTTCTATACACTTAATAAGAATCCAATTTAAATATAAAAAAGATAATCGATTAAAAAAGGTTCGATTTTGTTTATATTTAGTAATAAACGTTTTTTCGTGATTAATTTACCTTTGATTATTTGAAACTGTTCAACAGTCTATGAATTGTATGTTGTACTCAAATACAACTTTATACCCATCTTTTGGAAAGATGTCGGGAAAGTCGCATACTTCTAGGATGTTCTTTATGTCTTTTGTCACTTGGCTCACATCGAAAACATGAGCAAGAAATGCATGACATTTCTTTCATAAGTACTTCTGGGCTTGAATACTCGAGATGATACGAAGGTTCGTGCCTGGTTTGTCACCATAGATAACTAGAGTTTCACTAGACGGTAGATTTAGACGAACGGCCTTTTCATAACACATGATGTCAACACGATGAAGACTTAACCAATCCATGCCGATAATGACGTCGAAACTTTTAATTGAGACCGGCATGAGGTCGATTGGAAATGAATGGCTATCTAGAGTTAGAGTACATCCTATGTATATACTGCTAGTGCTCTCAGTCTTTCTGTTAGCCATTTCTACAGTGAATGGTTCTTTTAGTGCACGTGGTTTTTGTTTAAGTAAGTGAGCAAATTTCTGGTTCACGAAACTCATCTCCGCTCCACTATCAAACAATATGCATGCATATGAGTTATCGAAGAGAAACGTAACAGTGACCACTGTAGGGTCGGCTACCGCTTCTTCGTGGCCTATAGCCAAAACTCTTCCCACTCTGCCAGCGTTCCTTGCCTTCGAGCAGTTCCTCTTGTAGTGACCCACCTCGCTACATCCGTAACAAGCCTGACCCACACAACCGCCTGGGACTTGGGTGATTGGCCTAGCCAGAGACTTGCAGAAACGGACAGTGTGTCCCTTCCTGTTGCAGTTAGCGCACTGCATTTCCCGGCAGGGTCCGTTGTGGTGGAAGCTGCACTGGTTGCACTTGGGCAAGCTCCCAGCATACCGCTTCATCGGTGCAGTAGCAGTAGGTGTTATCGCAACATGAACAGCCAAGACCTACTGCTTTTTGGCAGGGTTCTGCGTCGTTTTGTTCTTTTTGTTATCCCAAAACTTCTGCTTGTTGTCAGCGGCCTTGGAGTGTTTTGGGATGGCCAGGGTTGTTGTCGTTTTCGGGGTGTGGACTCCATGATCAATGAGCCGTTGTGCCAACCGCTTGGCACTGTCGAAGGTAGTGGGGTTTGAAGTTAAGACATTCCCCTGAAATGGAGGCACCAGTTCCCAGATATACTTCTCAATTTTCTTTCGCTCTATAGGGACCACTCCTGGACATAGTGCCACCAGATCGCTGAATTTGGCAGTATAGGAAACTATGTCGAAGACCTTCATGGTTAGGCTCCAGAGTTCCTCTTCAAGTTTCTGAACTTCGCCCCTCAGGCAGTACTCCTTGATCATGAGCTCCTTCAGAGCTTCCCGGCCCATAGCATTAGCCACTATTAGATTTAGTGACTTGACATGGCTATTCCACCACGTCAGGGCTCTGTCCACAAAGGTGCAGGCAGCAAATTTAACTTTGCTCCCCTTCGGACAGGAACAGATCTCAAAGATCGATTCCGTTTTCTCGAACCATTGCGAGAGGGAAATGATTCCACGTGTCCCGTTAAAGGACCTGGGCTTGCAGTTGGTGAAGTCCTTATACGAGCACACTCTAGAGCACATTGGAGCATCACCTTGAATGGAATGAACTATTTTGCCACTTCCGCTAGTACCACTAGCACTGAACTGAGCTAATGCTGCCGAAACAGCCGCAACCACTGCAACTTGGATAGCTGTCGAATTGTATTATGGAGGAGGTAGTGGCTGAGTAGGAGTTATCGGAGGATTACGTCTCGGTGTTCGGCGTGTAGGCATCTTTCAACTAAAAGTTTACAAAGATGAAGATGATAGTAAGAATCAATTGTGAGTATAATGAGAGTGGTCTATGGACTAAATCGCCATAGCCCAACAAAACAGATGAGAGTATGATTAAAATAGAGATCTAATTAGTAGAAGCATGAAAGCACTTTGATAAAGATTTCCCAAAAGATTAGATGTCTGTCAATAATATTGACATTAATGATGTAACAAGTTCGGGAAAAATGACCTAGAAGTAGGTCTTACATCAAACCAGAAGAAGAAAATTTTGACAGCATAAAGACCTAGCAACAGTACTAGAAAGACAGGAATATTTATAGGGAAAAGTGCTACATAGAGCATAGATAAGAAGGTTATTCCTTAAACCAAAAGAAAGGATGAATAGAGCATCTTCTACCGGCGACAGGTACCCCTCAGGTGAACCCTTAAACCTGCCAGCTGACGCTCCACGTCAAGAAGGTGTCTTTCATATACTCTTTGGCGTGCTCATAGCTCTACGACTTTGATGGGTTTTAGCCATAAGAACATCCTATGTGCTCATGCAAACCCTAATGCTTGGATCTAGGTTTCTCAATTGTACACAATTCATCCAAGACTTTAAACCCTAGTTCTAGCATACAAATAATCATATTAACATGTGAAAGGGTTTTAGATCTTACCTTGATTGTTATGTAGCAATAACAATCACAAATCCTCCTTGTAATGACTTTAGAAAGCTTAGAGTCACAAATGTCAGTCCTCTAATGGCTCACAAACACCAAGAGCAAGAGGATGAAGAATAAGGAGAGAGGAGACACCCAAAAACGTGTAGAAACCCTAAGGATTCAGTTGCCCATGTTTTTGGTGCCTAAGGGGTCCTTAAATAGTGAGGCTATTAGGGTTATCTAACAACTAAACCCTAATTTGGATGCTTAGGCCCTAAGCAACCCATGGACTCCTTCCTTAGAGGCCTTGGACGATTTCTAATGGGTCTCCCCCATAGAATTCGTCCACTCCTCTAATATGGAGTCCATTAGCCCAATATTCAACTATCACACAATTGACAGTTCTAGTCCCTTAAGTTTAACTAATCTCTTTTTAGCCACAAACTTAATTCTTATTAATTATTGACTAATATTAATTAAACAATATGATTTCTCCTTTAATATATTATTCTCATAATATATTAATAAATCATAATTAATCCTTTCTCTCCATAATTCATCCTATCAAGTTGCTTTGGTAAAGGCAACCCAAAAGGACCATGCACCATCGGGTCAAGTACATACCAAAATAGTTATGGACTTAGACACTAATCCAACAGTCTCCCACTTGGATAAGTCTAGTAACTATTCTGCGTATGACTTCAGATCCTGATCTGCAATCGTAGCTTTCTAAATCCGCTTTCAACTCTGATCTTATCAGATACGCTCGTCCTTTAGATAAGGGATCATATATTCCTCCATTCTTGATATCGTATAGATATGATACATGAACTTAATCATTCCTTCTATACTATTTCCCAACTTCCGGTTTATGACGACTGACAACAGACTACAATTGAACGCATCAATTTAGTCCCGGCTTGGCCAAGCGCTTAGGTGCCATCACTAAATCATCGAGGGGCCCAAAGATATCGTTTTTATCCTACTTTGGATAAAAGGAACGGATAAACTTTGACTCAATGCACGCTTGCACTTACTTACCGAATTACACACAACAATATGTTTTATAACACCAAGTTACTGGTGCGTTTACATATTATCAATGTGCAACCGACTCGCAAGATACAACTCACACATCTCGGTTTCAAGAATATAAGATGTTATCGTCTCACCAATCACTCGTGATGAAATCCATGAAGTGATCCAAGTGAGCGTGGGTTTAATCCAATGCTCAAATCATATTCATAAGCACTCATGAATGTTGCAGCAAACAATTGCTTATGTCTAATACACTTTAGACAATCCACACACCAATTCACGACAATCTTCATTCATACCTACTTCCAACATATGAACGACTGTGGTCCGTTCGAATAATTTGACTGTTCTGAACCAATTAAATTATTCAGGAAGTCAAAACATGCAAAGTGAAACACAAGAACAATACTAATCCCATATGGCCTCAAACCTTTGAGTATAAATAAAACACCTTTTATTTATCACCATATCGACTACTCATTATTTGTTGTTTCGGGTAATCAACTTCTTACTTGAATTATAACTATACTTGTCCCATGCTCTTAGCATGCACACAATGTTTACCTACGGTCCTTACTTTGTGAAATAGGTCAAATGAACACATTTCCAATCACACTCATTTCACAACTCCCAATCCTTATCACAAGTGTAAGAATATCAAATTTTTGCTACTTATAGAATACGTTAGATTCTAACATTTTATGCAATGATCCTTTTGTAATGTCACTGCACTAATGTCACAATGACTATTGCCAATGAATTACAAAACTCTTTATCGAAAATTATTACAAGACAATTCCATAGATGTGATGTCTCTCACTCAAAGTACATTCCTTGAACATCCTTTCGCATAAAACTTTCTAATCTAGACATAGACTCTCAATATCCAACTCCTAATATGGAAACATTTCCATATTTTCCATATGACAATTCATTCTTAATAGAATCTTATCTATTCATAATAATGTCAATATGCTCCATCTAATATCATACTTCCAACTACTCACAAGCGACCAATCCTCAGCAAGCTTTGGATCGTCCTTTGATAGTTGTTTAATTATCTTAGTCAAAAACGATTCTTGTCCTTTTTCCCTCTAAATGCGCTAGACATTTGGAAAATTTTAGAATGGTCAAATATTATAGTACTAGCAGTCAATCCTTGACCTGAAGCGTATAGGACACGATGCATAATGTCTTACGTAAAGATATGATGCTATATCAATCTTTTGCCATAATATTTTATGTGTCTCGTTCTTACAACTCGAACTATGAAGAGGGATACCGTAATCATAATCGATATTTAAGAACACACTATGTATCCTTTGACTAAATTTATTAACACTCCACAACCTATGCCTTTAGATTTGAAAGGAAGCATAATATTCTCTCCCTTAATTATAGCAAAACAACTATTCAATCCTTACGACTTTGCAAAGTATAACTCTTGTTTTCTATCATTAATATTGCTAACTTGCGATACTTACCTTAATAATCATACCAGCACAACTTTTATGCTCCCACTATTATGATGATTATTATCATATAAGCATAACACTTATGCTCCCACTAGCTTTGACATGTTTTAGAAAACAACTGAACTTCCAGAAAACAATACTTATTGAATTTCTGAAGTTCATATTTCTAATACCTAATGCTTTGATAGTCCTTTATCTAAGGTTCTTAATCTCATACACCTTTATCCAAGATAGCTCATATGTGTGTCTTAAACAATTCAGACTAATTGCCAAATCTCACAATTCGAATTATGGAAAGGGATACCGTAACCATAATCAAATTTGAGAATACAATTTTACAATCGCTATCTTCTTAAAATCTCTCTTAGTGAAAGCATTTCCTCACATCCATCTTCATGAAGCAGGAAATCTTATGACACTTAGATTTTAACGGTGTATGTGTTCCTATCCATGTGAATTGTCAAAACCAAAGTTTGCGACAAATCAAAACTCTTATGGACCGAACTTTCTTAATCTTGATCTCTTGCCTTATGGTAACACGGCTTCCCACCATGTCTTCCAAGTAGTTAAGCAGCTCACCCTTTCCTATCAATGTACTTTTCATTGATCAAAGTGCTTGCCTTTTGTGCGTTCTAATGAGAACTCATAGAACTCACATGCATAATTAACTCAATTTGAACAACACAAAAACAAGATAGTGTCAACACGATAGGTTATAAACCTCAAGTCGTGTGCTAGTGGTGATCGATAAGGTTTATTCTTGATTAGTTCTTGAAACTTTTCAAGATCATTAAGACTCCCACTGACTCCTTGACATATAAGATTCTTTTGTCAATGAACATTTCTTGACAAACGAATATTCAAGAGTTAGTGTAGCTTTTATCAAAACAAAACACTTAGTAAAATTGGTCCTAGTTGGTCTTTGTCTTATCCAAGACATCACAACTTTCCACATTTGATGAATGTTATAAACCTTCTTAAGACTTGTCACTCAATGTCACAATCTTAACTTTAAGACTTGTTTTGGAACGAAGTATGATTGACTTCTTGATTTAACCATTTCTTCAATTCTTGATTTCTCTTCTCAGACATACAATTGTACTAAGACTCACTTAGAGGATCAATTGAGATATGGTTCTTAATCATTAAGACCTATCATAAAACATAATAAAAGGTACTCACCCTTCTTCTTAGAATAGAGAAACTTTTATCTTTCTGCCTACTTGATTCTTCTTATTCGTTTTGCTATTGATTTAAACTTTTTCAATCAATTCAGAATTACACTTACTCTTATAAGTATAATCATATTTACCAAACCTTTAGTAAATCATGACGAATATCTTTGTTACTCTTGTGGTGGACTTGATCAACACACAACTTTGTGTACTCGATCTCCTAGTCCTTCACTTAACACTTTGTCAGCGAATTAGTCTAATTTCCAAATATGAAATTTCTCATTCATCGTGCAAGCAAGTTGCATGATTCCAAGTTTCTGTCCAATTGAAACTTGGGCAATGAGAAACTCTCCCTATTTGGTAAATTCTTGACATTTCCATAAATAACATAATTAAGAATTACATCCATTTGTTGTAGAAATACGCAAACATCAATTTTTCATAACGATTTCATTGGAAGGAAATAAATAAATAAATAAATGAGTCAAACCAAAATTTATTTTATTCATAAAAACAACGGAAAACATTTGTCCTTACAATGCAAAATCAACTGAAAGACTATGTAATCAAATATTCCTAACAACTCTATCATAACTTTCTAAGCTCAAAATCTAATCTTCGAATCCATGTGATCGAGATCCATCTCTTTGTGATCAGACTCATCTTGCTTTTCCATCAGGCTTCCTCTCTTTTCACTGATCCTGCAAACATTCAAATGCAATCTTATCACATTATGTATTAAGAATCAATGAATAGGAACTTAATGGAGTTAGATAGTGTATTTTACCTGAAGCACAGCCATACTCTTTGACTCTCCCATCTTCTGGACTCTTCAGGCTCTTAGGGCAGACTTGTATCCAACGCCCTTTCTCTTGGCAGCAAACGCAGGTTGGTTCTCCTAGAACGTCCTCAGAAGCATGGTCGGTTGACTTTCCCAACAAATATGCTCCATTGCCTTGCCAAATCATTTATGATTCAGCAGCAATGAGCATGTAAGTTAGGTCAATGAGGTTTGCATCATGATCCATCATATAATACTTTCTTTTGAACTCATTATATGATTCAGGGAGTGACTGCAGAACCCAGTCTACAGCCAATTTATCAAGGAATGACGCACCCAACATAATCAACCTATCGATGTGTGATTTCATTCCTAGAACGTGGGCACACACGGGCTTACCATCTTCATGTTTCATTGCCAATAGGGCTTTAGTGACATTGAACCTTTCAATTCTTCGATCTTGTGGGTTAAGGAGAACAACGGGAGGAGGAGGAGGAAGTGAAATCAAACTAGTCCACCTTGATTCTTTACTTGAATAGTGGAATAGCTTATTTTCAGCAGGAACACCTTTTCCTTGAAATTTAGGAAGACCATGATTGTCATTCTTTGACATCTACAAAACGGGAGAAAAACGAATTCTACAACTTAGGAGAGGGATGCCGTAACCCAAATTGCAAAACATTTGAAGGTAAGTGAATGACGATTCACTAATTTTCCACCATGAAAAACAAAAAACAGATTAAGTTTTAAATTTATTCAAAACTCCTAGATACTTTGACATTCATTGAACTTTTCAATGGCATGTTTAAATCTCGATATGCCCCTCTAGTTTGTGACTGGGATGCCGAGGATCACAAAGCGGGTGTGAATAACCATGCAAATCTACATGGTGCCCCCACATGTTACAGTCATCTATTCGATGTGCCGGTTAACCGCACACGCTCCACCGAACTATGACAAACATTGAGTCACCCTTTGCTACCTTTGCTTAGAACAATTTAGTGTGTCGGTTAACCACACACGCTCCACCAACGTCTTCGCAAGGGTATAAAGTGTAATTTCATGGAATTGCATCAATTCACTTTTGCCTAAAGTAACTAAGATTGGGAATTTTGTAAAAACATTTAGTTACTTTTGTACTTCATTATACTTATAATGGAAGGTTTTTCTCCTATCCTACCCGTTCGGCTAACGACCCTCCACTAGTCAAGAGTGCAGTGGGTAAAAGTGGATACCCATTCAATCGCCATTTTATAGGCAATTTCCTTAAACACCCCTTATAAACCAGCTTCGTGAATGAGGCCTACTAACGGTAAGACTGACTTTTACTCATACATATATAATGTTAGACTTTTAATGTTATATATAGTATAGAGTGTATTTTACACTTTTAAAATACTATGTGGTTAAATCTAATAATCATACTTTTAGTTCAATTGTAAACCAAAAAACTATATGGATTTATTAAATCTCATTTAATTATACTGTAACATCCTGATTTCCCAGGTATATTATTTTATTTAATTATTTTGGAGTTTGTGGAGGAACTCGGCGAGTTGGAGCCAAGACTCACCGAGTAGGGTCGTGGATGTTCATCCGGGTTCACGTCCGGACTCAGCGAGTCCATTAGTGGACTCGGCGAGTCCACGCTGTTTAATGAAACCTTAATCCCTCGGGTTTGGAGCTTATTTAAGGGCACTTATAGCCTCCCATTGCGGCTACCAGTCCCTTGAGAGAACCCTAAGTGAGCCAAATCGTTGTGAGGGAGAAGAAGTCACTCTTTGATCCTTGTACCTTTGGTTTAGCAAGAAGAAGGTGACAAGAGCAAAGAGGAGGTGCGATTCAAACAGTTCCAAAGTTTAGAGACTTCATTTTGAGGTAATAGTTCGAACCTCCTTCAGTTTTGGTGTTGATCATTAGAGTTAGGGTTTTCTAACCCCTTTGGAGAGTGATTATGTGGAGCAAATGGTCCCTCTTCGAGTTTGTGCCTTGGATCTGGACTCAAAGAGGTCCAGAGACCTTAACCCTTGGAGCTTTATGGATCAGTTTGGGGTTATTGGACTTAGGTTGCCATTTTTGGGACTAAATCTCCTTTTGATGCCTTGTTGTGGTTATACAAGCCTCAAGTTTCGAACTTTACATGACATTCATGCTTGGGGAGGACAGATCTATGGTTTGGGGAAACAGATCTGACCTCAGGAGGTCAGTAGAGTTTGTGCATGGCATAAACTTGCCGGGTTGTTCTTGAGACTCGGCGAGTAAGGTTAGGGTTTCATGTAAATTGCTCAGTGAGTAGACTTGCCGAGTTGGGGGATGACTCAGTGAGTCAGGAGGGGGTTAGAGGACTAGAGTTCAAGGCGGTACTCACTGAGTTGTTCTTGAGACTCGGCGAGTTGAGTCGGGGTGGCCCCGCGATTCATGCCTGGTATGACTTGTCGAGCATAGGGAGGGACTCGGCGTGTCAAGCGGGACAAAGATTTAGAGGACATATGTGAACTCGCTTAGTCACCAGGGTGCACTCGGCGAGTAGGGTCAAAGTGTGACCATTGACTTTTGTTGACTTTTAGGGTTTGGTCATCAATGGAGTCCTTGTGACAAGAGGGGGGTAAAATAGTCTTTTGCCCTTCTGAGGGTGCCAATGGCAGGTTGAGTCTAGTCTCGAGATTTATATTTATAAGAGTATTTATTTATGTGAATAGGCGGAGGCTAGGCAATATTTTCCATCGAGTCAGAGATTTACCGAGACGCCTGAGGTGAGTCTTCTCACTATACTTTACCTAGTGTGGTAAAGAGTTATGTGACAGAGTACTATAGAGTTATATGTCAATGTATTTGCAGGTTATTTATGTGTTATGATTTATTGTGATATGTGATATGCATGATTCAGAGTTATAGAGTTGGGACTTTCGGGTCCCTAGAGTTAGGGCCAGAGGGCCCATAGAGAGTTGGGGCTGGAGGGCCCCATTGAGACACATTGACCAGAGGGTCGACAGAGTTACAGCCTCGAGTGGCTATTATGTGTTAGAGTGGTATTTTGGGGAACTCACTAAGCTTATGCTTACAGTGTTACGTGTTATGTGTTTCAGGTACCAGTGATGACCGCGGGAAGGCGCCGGCTTGATTCGTACACACACACGGGATTTTATGTATTTTGATCTTGGGAGATATTTTGTGAAACAAAGACATGATACTATGACGTTTTATGAATGAATGAGTTTGTAAAAATGTGTTTGAAAATGCGAAAAATTGTTTTAATTTTTACGGTGTTACATATACAACTTAATCAATTAATAAAACAAATAAGGGTGTGATTTGAACTTTTCAAAACAATACTAGGGTTTTAGAATTTAACATTCCTAAATTAAACTTTTAATCAACTTTTAAATTCCAAAACTTGAGGGCAAGTTTTGAAACATTTCAAAACATTAGGGTTTAGAATTTAAATATTTCAAAATCAAACCTTTTAATCAAAATTTAAATTCCAAAACTTGAGGGCAAGTTTTGAAACTATTCAAAACACAATGATCAAATAGCAAATAACTTAAATTAAACAATTAATCTAATTATTATCTAATTTGACCTAAAATTAATTTCTTGCAAGATAAGTTACCCAATTAATACAAATAATCAAACTTTAATCAAATAAGGAAGTTATTATCTAATCAATTGGTAATTATCTTTTAATTAATCAAGGATACACTCAAAATATGATTAAAATTCGAATCTTAATGACCCATAATATTTAAGGTAAGTATCCATGACCAAAACAGCAAGAAATCTCGAACATGCCTCCTTCTGACGCTCGAACTCGCCGAGTTCCTCTATGGACTTGCCGAATAGGAGCCAACTCGCCGAGTCCACATTGGAACTCGCCGAGTTCAGCAGTCAGAAAGCCAAAATTTCGATTTTGCAACAAGAATGAACATGCAAGGCATCAATACAATAGAAACCAATCAAGGCTCTGATACCATTGATGGGTTTTAGCCATAAGAACATCCTATGTGCTCATGCAAACACTAATGCTTGGATCTAGGTTTCTCAATTGTACACAATTCATCCAAGACTTTAAACCCTAGTTCTAGCATACAAATAATCATATTAACATGTGAAAGGGTTTTAGATCTTACCTTGATTGTTATGTAGCAATAACAATCACAAATCCTCCTTGTAATGACTTTAGAAAGCTTAGAGTCACAAATGTCAGTCCTCTAATGGCTCACAAACACCAAGAGCAAGAGGATGAAGAATAAGGAGAGAGGAGACACCCAAAAACGTGTAGAAACCCTAAGGATTCATTTTCCTACGTTTTTGGTGCCCAAGGGGTCCTTAAATAGTGAGGCTATTAGGGTTATCTAACAAGGAAACCCTAATTTGGATGCTTAGGCCCTAAGCAACCCATGGACTCCTTCCTTAGAGGCCTTGGACGATTTCTAATGGGTCTCCCCCATAGAATTCGTCCACTCCTCTAATATGGAGTCCATTAGCCCAATATTCAACTATCACACAATTGACAGTTCTAGTCCCTTAAGTTTAACTAATGTCTTTTTAGCTACAAACTTAATTCTTATTAATTATTGACTAATATTAATTAAACAATATGATTTCTCCTTTAATATATTATTCTCATAATATATTAATAAATCATAATTAATCCTTTCTCACCATAATTCATCTTATCAAGTTGCTTTGGTGAAGACAACCCAAAAGGACCATGCACCATCAGGTCAAGTACATACCAAAATAGTTATGGACTTAGACACTAATCCAACAGACTTCAGCTCGAGTTTCAGCTAATTCTTACTGCAGAGCCTCATTGTATCTCATAGACCTCCCATGAGCATCTTCAAGACGATGAATGCGGACTGTATTAACTCCCGCATTGACATCAACTTCCATGATTCGGTTGATGGTTGTCCTACCCTTCTCTTCATTTTGAGCAACCCTACGGACCAAAATAGGCAGGACTCTTTCTGCTGAGCCTCCCTCGCTCAGGTTGTATAAGCTTTTGTCTCCGTTGTATGGTATAGGTTGACCCTGTTCTTGACTCCATCTACCCAAGTTTTCCGCCCACAGAGGCGTCGAGCCTTGAAAAGCCGGACGAGGGTTAGGATTTGGGATTAGAGCTACCAGGGGTAGATCATTGACTTCTGGCTCGGAGTCAGAATCCTCCGGGAAGTTCTTTGTGAAGTCATCATCCAATGGGATTGCATGATTCTTTTCTGGCTCTGCATCGATCCATCCACCATTACCTTGGTTGGGAAAATACGGGTCGCCAGGGAGATTGAATCCAGCCATGTTATCTAAGCGAGAAAAGGGATGAAAGAGATAGTTAATAGACGTACTACTTAAGATAATTGTAGGATGATCTTTATCAGTTACTTCAATACTTGCGTAGTGCATACCAATCATATGTAACCAAAATAGGATAGACTTTCGAATAAATGATCCTAACTCCAAATCCACAACCAAACAAGGAACAGGAAGTAAAGCAAAGATCACAGATTCTAAGTCTATGACACCCTAGTCACATATAACCTTAGCGTATCCACTCAGCAACTATTGACCTACTAATAAAGACCTTTTAGCTCTCAAATAAGTAATTATAGTAGCACAAAATACTCATATAATATTTTAAGTTTATGTTTTGTTCTAAAGTTTTCAGTGTAGTAGAGTTGGTAAGTTTTTAGACTTGCTGCAACACCACAACCATTCCTAGGCACATGTTAATCGCTTCTCGGAAATATATAGTTGATCAAGCTATATCACTCCCAGATTTGATTATATGTCCCCAAGTGTGACATCCCCAAAATCACGGCCAGAAAAGACCATTTTAATTTATGCTTTTAAAATAATTTCAGAGTAAATCCATTGATTTACAAGAGTTGCTAAATTTGTTCCCAAAAACAAAAGATGATAAAATGATATTTACCAAAGCATTTCATAAAGGAATGCATTTTCATTAGATATCAAAACTCAGGATGTCATGTTCCGATACAGACCAAAAAGCATAAACGACAAATTACAATCCATACAACAGTTATATACAACTACAGGCTTATAAACAAAATAACTTGATGATTCATCCATCTTATGCCCTTGCACCACTTCCTGTAATACAAATAAACTGAGTGGGTCAGGCTTGGGAGTCTGGTGAGCATATAGGGTTTTCATCCCACAATAAATAATTATATTTAAATTCACCAATCAACAATAACCCAATTACCCATTCCCATTATCCTCACTTTACGTCCCTAAAACAACATCTATCTCAAGGGACCTAATCTAGGATTTTTCATCAGGGCGGACATTACTGCAAGGGATTTCCTCAACAATAGATGTCCTAAAGGCAACCATGAGGGGGATAGAGTACACCGGTGAACATCAAGCACACAACACCTATAGGTTATGAACCTGCCAGCATTCCACATGACAGTCTAGAAAGAGTCCGTGGTCGTCATCCATACTCCGCTAGATAACTAGATCAACTACAATATCGAGGCCTCTTATCAGTTTATCACACGACAACTATCTACCCAAGTTCTACCCAAGATTTTGCAGATAACAATATACATATGCATACATATGCAACTTAAAACTGATAAGATATTCATTTAATACTCATTCCAAATATACAGATTCATTCCAAGTAACAGATAATATATATCTATATACACATAGCACGTATTCACTAGGAGATACTTTATATCTATGTGTTAGAAGAAAAGGAATATGCACTCACTTGATCAAAAGATGATCGGATAGCACTACGGCTTTAAAAGTAGTATTCTTCGGTAAATCTGGAAGATCTTCACACATCGGGCTTCTCGCAGGCAAAGCTTTGGCTCAGAAACTCTTTTCTTCTCGGGATCTTCGGGCTTCGGGACTTGCTTCGGGTCTCAGGATGATACCGGAGCTTCGGGGGTACTTTAAGATGACCAGAGAGGGTATCAGGAGTGAGAGAGTGAAAGGAATAGAAACCTTGGCCAGCTGTCCTTCGGTTTCTATTTATAGGGCCATTTTTCTGGATTCACATTGTGAATCTCAAAATTCACGTCGTGAGTTCAGTCAGACATTCGTCATTACGTTCGTCATCAGCCCACTTGATCTAGAAGGCTCCAGAAGGCGTCACTTCTGAGTTCACGTCGAGAACACAGTGTTCACGTCGTGAATTCTGACACAGCTTAGGGGTTCGCGCCCCGCACTTCAGAAATTCATATCTTTCGCATACGAACTCCGTTTTCGACGTTCTTTATATGCACGTGTAGGTGAAATTATGCTCTATAACTCTCGTTTAGACTCCGTCAGCGAATTTTGACTTTATTTTTATTATATTATTTTTAGTAGGCCAGGACAGGAAAACTCCATTAGAAATCCATGACTTCTTCGTCTGATGTCCGTTTTCGTCTGTCTTTCTTCTGTTGGACTACTATCGATGAGATCTTTAATTCTCATTTAGAAAGTTTTGGCTAAATATCGTTCAATATCATATTCAAACTTTGGGCTGCATACTGCTAATGCTGAAACTTCGAAAAATCATAACATCCTCATACGAAGTCAGATTTAGACGTTCTCTTTATGCACGCTTTTGGTTTAACGTATTCTACGACTTTCATTTAGATCACTAAGGCTAAATATCTCTCTTATCAAGATTTCACTATTTACGTCCCGCGGTGTCGTACCGGTTTTGTCGCGAAACTTCGACAGGTCATAACTTCTTCGTTATAACTCGGATTTCGGCATTCTTTATATATTTAGAAACCTCTTCATGACCAATACGTTTTCATGTATCGATATTGGGTTTATCTAACATTTAATTTTCACGCTTATTTTTATTTTTAATTCATTTAAGCCACACAATTAAGCAATTAAACATAAAACACATAATACTCAAATAATACATTCTTATTATTTCAAAATGGGTTACAAAGGTTAACCTAGACTATTAAATCATCATTAATGCCTGGCCCAGAAACATGGGCGTTACACCAAGCCTGCTTGTGTTGTCCAACAATCGCAATACTTTTGTTCTGTCTTAGTATGACACTGATTTTTAGTATGAATGCAGGTAGGTATACTTTGGTTAAATATTTTATTATTTAAAAGTATAAACTCTTGGTCAGATTATTTTAATCCTGATGTGTTTATAATTGTATATCTTTTATGGATTGATATACTCAATTCACTATAAACAAAATTCTGATACCAATCTGTCACACCCCAAAACCGGAACGACGGAAACGTTCGGGGGCGGAGGACGTCATGTACAATATCATATCAATGCATAATAGTAAACAAGCAACAACATCATCCATTGCATTAATAGTATAATTTAATACAGGTGTGTTCTACGTATAGTTTGAAAGACATCAAAATATGAATCAAAATAAAAGACGAGTCTTGAATGTGCTCCGTCTTCTCAAAACCTGGTCATCGGTATCTGTCTACTGGTGACCTGAGAATACAACTTATTTTGAAAGAGTAGATCAACATTTAAGCTGGTGATTTCATAAGTATTTTAGTGTCATTGTTTTGTATGAAAGTGTTTGTAAATGTTTGTGAAATTGTTTGATGTAAATGTTGTATCTCCTAGAAAATCCTGTATTTTCTACTTTATTATGAAATGTAGTCTTCTACCAAGACCCGACTGTTCTGAATGTTTGTACTTTTGTAAAAGTGAGTGTTTTTCACATGTATGACTATCATTACCAAAATATAGTTTACATTACTATTTATGTGAGAAGATCATAATGGGAATGAAATGGGAAAATAAATATGTAGTGTAGTATTGTATATAAGTAACTACTGATGTACTAACTACCTTAAACCAGTTTGTTTAATTAAGATAAAATGTGTTGAAGTTATAACCATACTTTATTGACTAGTAAAACACGACAATCAAAGACGTCGAAATGGTATGGCATTCGTCACCCGTACACCTGCAGGTCCCACTGTAGCTAGCAGCAAGGTGTAGGATGGTCAATCGTGTATAGATCTATACATAAACTCACGCTTTCCCTCTAGGAGACTCTGGTTACAAAGCGTAACACAACAGTATATTGCCATGCCATGAAGTAGTGGCTCAAATTAATGTTATAGTATATTTGTGTTTGTATAGTATGTTCTAATGTATTGTATGTTCTCTTTGTTCTAGTGTATAGTATGTTCCTTCCTGTTTCTCATTATAGTATGTTCTTTTAGTTTCTCATTATGTTATGTTTGTCTTGACTCATGTATGAACCGACTCTTGTATGTTTCATTGTACTAGAAATAGTGAGTAGTAATTCTCTAAACTATACCTATTATAGTTTACTAGTAATGTTGTTTGAATGACTGAGTATGTTTGTACACTTTTGCTACCCAAAGGTGTTGAACTGATGTAATAACTTTTATATCTATACATATATACATAATATATAACTAAGATTCAAACGACACTCGGACAAACAACCGAATACCCTAAGTCCACAACCAAACAAGGAATAGGAAATAAAGTGAGTTATCAGTCCTAAGCCCTTTCAACCTTATTTATATAACTATATTCATATAGACATGATTTTGAAAATATATAAGTTTAAAAGAGTTTGATAAAGAGTTTAGAATATAAAAGAGTTTTAACCATTTGAATGGCTATTGATGACTTGATGTCAGTTTATAAAACGTTTTGAAATAGTTTGCTTGATAAAACAGTTTGAAGTATAAGAAATCCACTTGTTTGATAGTTACTAATCACATGTGATTGATATAATAACTATAATGTTTTCTACTTGTATCCCCCCACCATAAAAGCATTTAAAATCATTTAAAAGATAAGTTTAGGGGGGTATGAACTCACCTGCAGTGAGTGATTCTAATGTAAGATCGATATAGGATGTTGAGTGTCAAGTGAAGTCTCGAGCACAAACGGATCCTATTAAGCATATAACGACACATATATGTATATAATTAGTTTATATAACAACTAATCATGATAGGGAACCACTTTAGGGATTATGAAACACTTGGATTGAAGTGTTACAATCATATATGATTGCATTAAATGGGTTCACGGAAACACAAGGGTGTTTACGGCCATAGTTTTTACGGTCAAAGATGTTCACGGCCATGGGAGTTTACGGCCAATGAAGATCTTGAGGAGGTTTTACAGCCACGGGAGATGCTCATGGCCGTAAACTCTTATTGTTCTTGGGAAATGGTTGTTTTCAAGGGTGTATGTTAAGAGATTCTATAGGATAACTAGTATTTGGACGGATACTTACGTTTTGAAGCTTGAAGGGGGTATTCACAGTCCAAGAACTAGTATGTGTTCTTGGTGTTCTTGGTGTAAGTGACGAAGATTTAAAGATCTACCCAAAAGAGATGAAATCATGGATGAAATCATAGGGTTTCACTAGATTAAGCAAGGTACCACCTAACAAATGGAAGAAACACTTACATATTTGAAGATCAAGATGAAAACTCTTGATGATAGTTGAGAGAGAATCGAATTTCTTGACTTGGAAGTGTGAGAAGTGAAGAAAAATGAAGGAATATCATGTATATGGGAGGAGTTTACGGCAAGCCAAGACATTATGGCCGTAAACTCTTGGAGTTTTCCGGCCTGAATGTTGCACAATGAACTCTAGCAGATACTTCCTAACATCCAATCCTTGAATGTACTAGGCTTAGAACACTCAAACAGACCCTTAACAATGCTAAAAGATAGCAGAAACAAGTCTGGCTTTTGATTGAATTGAATGGTTTTATAAGATAGAAATTTCAGGTTGTCACAATATATTGTCCATATAGGGCTGGAAAAGTAATGAGATGGAAAGTGGTGCTAAGGTGGAGGCCAGAATAATAGTTAGTCTTCACTAACTAACCAAGCGATTAATCTTACCTTTCTCTAGATTATTGTTATCCAGATACGTGGTAATTATTGTGAATACTCATATTTGAGTATAATATTTAAATTGTTAATATTTAATATTGTATAAGTTAAGTAATCGTGATAATTGAGAATATTAGTTGTTTATTACTATGCGAGTTATTAAATAATGTAATTGGAAATTATAGTATGTTAATACAATTTGAGTAAACATACATGGGTACTTGAGATGCATATTTGTATATTACTATAAGAGTTAAGGAAATAGAGATGCAGATATAGGAATAAAGATAAAGATAGAGATGTGGAGAGAGAGAGAGAGAGAAAGAGAGAGAGAGAGAGAGAGAGAGATGAAGTTAGAGATACAGAGAGATAGATATGGAGATAGAGATGTAGAGGGAGAGAGATATGGAGCTAGAGATATAGAGAGGGAGATGGATAAGGTGATAGAGATGTAGAGAGGGAGAGGGAGAAGGCGATAGAGATGTAGATATATGAAGAGAGAAATGGATAGAGATGCAGAAAAGGAAAAAGAGAGAGATGGAGCTAGAAATGTGGAGAGGGAGAGGGGGGAGAGAAAGGGATAGAGAGATAGAGATAGAGAATAGAGATAGAGATGCACATAGTGAGAGAAATAGAAAGAAATAGAGAGAGATACAAAAAGAAGAGATAATGGTAGAGATACGATAGAGATAAATAGATAGAGATGTTGAGAGAGAGAGAGAGAGATAGATAGTATGCAAATGAGTTATATATATTAATATATATATATATATAGAGAGAGAGAGAAAGAGAGAGAGAGAAAGAGAGAATAAGTGTATATAAACAATAAGAAATATAGAGTATAAGTATAGAGTTAGAGAAAGGTAGAGTATATAGAGAAAAGAGAGATAAGAAGAGAGGAGAATAGAAAATGAGAATAAGTATAGAGATTATAAAGTAATAAAATGAGAAGGTGTATCTTGTGAAAGTTGAATGGCATCTTGAGTAGTTGTAAGGGCATCCACAATCCATTCAACTCTATGGAGTTCAATGGATTGCCACATCATTACGACATCAACATTTCACTTTTTATCCAACTATACTCTTTAACATCTAAACTCAATTAAACTTTACGAAGTTTAATGGATTTCTATATTTGGTTTGAAATTTAATTGGAAAAGAAAAGATTAAATCCATTAAACCACTCAATGATCATTCAACTCTCCTCCATGTCATCACTCACACTCCATTAAACTTCTATTTAATCCTAGTCATCATTTATCCAACTCTTATTAGACCCCCATTGTAGATGCTCTAAGTTCATTACTGATGTAATTAAAGGAAGTAATTGAATTATAATTATTATGTAAATTGAAATTAGGATTACTCACTAAGCTCTTTATAGCTTATCCTCTTTGTGATGTGTGTTTTGCAGGTAAATTTATATAAGCAAGGAAAGAAGTAAAGAGATTGTAATACCTAGCTCGGATCATTGTATTTATTTTTCTTTGAACCGATCATGTTGACAACTACTTGTACTGGATTGTTAATGTAAGCGTACACCAATGTGTTTTATTAAATAAAAAGTGAAAACTTTTTGGTGTACCTTGTGTTAAAAAGTCAGGTGTAACAATTATGATGGTTGATTTGTTAAATACTCATGTTTCTCAAACTATGTTTCTAAAGACATCATCATCTATTGGTTAAACCGAAAGAGAATAATTTCTAGTAATTAAGCTCCATAATTACATATACAATGTCTCTTTTTGTAGCCCCTAAAGCCTTTACAACCTTCGATCTGGTGACCATTGCTTGTGTCGTCACAAACTTGGGCTCTACCCCACTTTCAACAACTTCATCTTGCTCATCATGTAACACTCCATTACCTCCTTCGAAGTCATTATTGACACCATATTACTTTGATTCGATGTTTTAAACTACTCAGCTACCTAATTCTACAACTATAAGCTCAAGTCTTTTATCTATGCTTCACCAAATATCACATGTGTATCTAAAGCATGCCGCTTGAAAACATCTATATTTGATATCACAAACATAACATGCACCACCATAACACTAATCATCAACAACTAACCAATCCTCATGATAAATTAACTAAAGAAACTAACATCTTTGCATAACTAAAAACTATCAAATCAAAGTGGATATGAAGTTCAACATATTCAATGTTCATATTCATAAATATAATCAGAATTGGAGTTTAAGGTGTTGTTCCTAACCTATTTCAAATTCAAGGTACGAGCTAGAGGAAGTGGTACTTGAGATGGAGGAGGGCAGAGGTGGGATATGGAACCATCAATAAATTTACCAAAAAACCACTACATTTGATAAAATTATCACAAAACATCTATAAATTAGTGAAATTCAATTACCTTAAAAATGAAGTGGCGTTGTTAGAGGTGTCAAACCCAACAAATAAAGGGGTACAATAGACTCCAAATACACTGCTTTAATGCACTAAAAAGTAGTACAAGGCAAGCAGGGTCGAACCACAGAGACACGGAATAAAAGTCTATACCTTTTTGCACAAGGTACTTTGGTCACAAAGGGGGGGGGTTTGTTTGCAAAAGTAAATAACTAAATAACAATCTACTTTAAAAGCATGCACGAAATGAAATAGATTTGTAAACAAATTGATTGAATGGTTCTAGTTCTAGTTCTCAATGTTGTTGTTCAACTTGATTATGACTTGATGTAATTCAAGATTGCTATTCTATGTTGGTACTGAAAGATATTAACACGCTCTAATAACTCTCGCTTGCCAAATTATCTAACCAAAACACGCTCTTTGATTAGACCTAACTTTACTAATTCAACCTAAACACGCTCTTAGATTGTATTAAAAACCGCATTAAGTTTTGTACAAGCTTCCCAACAATGTTAATTTCTTCTCATACGCTCGGAAGTGTGAAAACATGTGATATATGTTTTACAATAAGAAAACTTATTGCTTGTTACCAATTATTAACTCAATAGAACGATTAGGTGCCCTAAAAGTTAATTAACTGGACAAAAATTCAATTCATGAAAGTGGCCAATCAAACACAAATCAAATTCAAGGATTCTAGTTAAACAAAAACATAATCACTAGAATAGAATCACAAATCAAACATCAAATCATATGCTTCAAGTCAAGCAATTAACATGTTTTGAACAAGAACTAGAAACTAGGGTTTCTTAGCCACACATGGCTAAGAACAAATCAAACAAGAATAAGATGGAATTGGAATGTTTAATCCTTACAAAAGTGAAATCCAAATGTTTGCAATGATTACGTCTTCTCAAAAGCTCCAAGAATTCTCCCAAAATTGCCCTAGATCGCCAGAAACTACTCCCAAAACCGTTCTTTCTTCAAAATGGCGTCTCCTGCTCTTTTATTAAAGTTCACGTGACATGCCATGAGGCCATGCGTTTTTTGGCATGGCCATGCCTTTTGCCCATGTGTTTTTGGCATGGCCATTTGTCTTGACCATGTGTTTTTGGCATGGCCCATGCTTTTTGCTAAAATTCCAAAACTTCTTCACTGTTGACTCCATCTTCAATCTAGCTTCACCACGAGTCATGTTGCTCAAATATGAGATGATAAAGGACAAACACGACCCGTGTCAAAGTGACAAGGGCCGTGTTTCACACGTAATCCTTTGCTATGAAGATAATGCAACAACGACTCGGGTTATGTCTTCATGCTTTCCTCCATGGAATGACCGGTTCATCTTCTCTGCATGCTCCAAAGCTCCAAGAATCCAAGCTCCACATTTCATGCTCCATAATGCCTGCAAAATAAATCAAATATAGTGAAGTACCAGACATTCTTAATGAAATATGCAACTACCCTAATAATCAACTAAACGCAAGAATTATGAAGTAAAATGCTATAAAAAGACGGAAATAATCATGCAAAATAGGTGCATAAAATGCACCTATCAAGCGTTCATATAAGGAGCATATTAGAATCAGCAACCCATTAAATTATGAACATTAATTGCAAAACACAAACTAAACTTAACAACAAAACCCCCAAATTAACAAAATCAAGTTCATGTGTTTGATATATATGTGGTTTGTTTATCTCTAGCCTTTGGGCATAAAAGTATCACTTAAACTCGTAGATGTATAAGTTCTATAGGAAGTTAGAGAAGAAGCACACACATTGTATTTACGAAGTCATGGATGATCTGTAGTAATGGAGTCCACAGCTTTCTAGCAACCAACTTCTGAGCACTAATTGCTTATATTGAGTGGAAATCTTCTTTTTTGTTTAGTATGTATCCAAACACTAGCAATCCCTTTTCAGTTACCAACCTTTCACACAACAATGATTTTCCACTTAATACGATGTACATGCTCCGCAACAACGATCAATTAGATGTGAGATTTTAGTGTCGTGGTAGACGTAACAACGACGAATGATCTCCTTTCAATTTTCAATCAGACCATCATCCTATGCAGTGTATCTAAGTTGCCACTAGCGATATGGATGAGTATTCTGGATGGGAAGAAAGATGTATTGAGTTGTATTATGACGATGTAGCAAGTTTGGGCTATAACTGTTGTCCACAGTATTGTCAAAATTTGTGATGATGTCTAGATTTGAATGACTGCTAGAAGAGTTATCGCTAGAAAGTCAAAAGCTGGTGTGGGGATTTGGTCATACATAGGGACAAGTCTTCTTCTTTACACAAATAGTCCTTGTAGTATTTTACATATTTCTAGATCCGGTTCGATGGCAAATTAGTCATTTTAGAAAACATAAATGGTTAAAATTTAATTTAAACGTCTGAAGAAGCCACCATGCTTGATTTTGTTATCACAAGGACCACCGACATAACGTTTTTCAAAGTTATCCTTAACATACTGTTTTTTGAAAACTACAAGTATCATGAAAATTTATCTGAAAAAGTAGAGGATTATTTGATGACGTTTCATAAAATCATTTTATTATTATGTTGAAAAATATTTTATTAGGCCATATGGTATACTAACCACGAGGTTGTTCGTGGTTGAGCTGGCCACGAACAACGGTCGTGCACACCGCCCCGTTGGTTCGTGGTAGCTCGTGGTCTTTCGTGTTCCACACAACGGATGTAAACGCCCAATCAAATCGAATCCCCATTTGACCGTTGCTGCTAGCCGTTGAACGGCTAATTTGGTTTTTTTAAAAAAATTACCCACTTTATTTGCCTATAAATAGAACACCTTAACTTCTTAATTTTTACACCATTCTTTTCTTTCTTTATACACAAACTACACACTACATCTTCACAACCAAAAACCATGGATCCCAACCAAAACACCCCTCCAAACTACAGAAATCGCAAACCCGATAACGCTTTTGCGTTAGATACGACACCTCGCCAATTCCCGACTATGGAGTCACCTCAAGGCGGTTTTATCAATCTACTTCAAAGTGGTTCCCCTATCCAACAAACACCACTTTTCCAACAACAATATCAACCTTTTCTGGCTTTCCAACAACAACAAATGCAACAACAATACCAACAATTCCAACAACTACAACAACTCCAACAACAATCGTCACAACAACAACAACAACCACCAATTTCACAACCACCAAGCTCACAACCACCACTTTCGCCGGATTTTGTTCCGGAAACGCAACCTTCACCACCACCTCAACCAAAAAAAAAAAAAGGAAAAAAACCGGCCCGACCCACTACCACCCAAGAAAGGGTCTCATGGACAAAAGAAGAAGAAGAAAAGTTAGCGGAGGCATGGGTGGCAGCTTCCGAAGATCCAATTGTAGGAGATAGCCAGCCTTACGAAAGTTTTTGGGAAAAAGTCCGAGCCATTTTTTACAAGTTAATGGAAAGTGAAACTCGAAATGCCGATCAAATTACGTCGAAATGGCGAGATAACTTGGTGTTTTAATTTAATGGAAAAACTAATATTAAAAAAATGATTTTAATGTATTTTTGAATTAAATTTAAATAAAAAAAATGAGGTGGAATGGTGTGTTTAGTGGTAAGTATCCCATGTTAGTGGTAGTGGAATGTGGTGCTGATGTGGCACCCACCACATATGTGGTGTGTGGTGGGTATAACGGATGGTCTTAGATAAGATATGGATGTTGTTAGATAACATCAAGCTATCTCTAAGAAATGTATATAATAAGAAACACAAAATACCAACAAAAATAGAGGCTACATGTGCATGAGAGATGAGACTCCATATTCATTCTACATAAATTACAATTTGATTGATACTCTTTTTCAAACATACAAACCCACATGTGTGATCGACTGCTCGTAACTGGAATAGGATTTTTGATATATCAAATATGCATTCAAACACGTTTACAATTAATTAGTCACATTGCATCTTAAATTTATCATGCTTAACGACTGCATATTGAAGAATTTATGCCGTGAGTATATAATTACTAGATCTATACTATATTACATATACAAATAATTAACGGAAAATAAATGATGATGTGTGAGTGTATATGCAATGATAAGAGAAAAATTCCAAAAGATTTTTGGTACCCTAAGAAAAGGGTAAGTTGAGAACGAATGAAGGCCTCACAATACGGAGGGCATGCAATACTTAATTAGAGATTCATGACTTATGTACCTTTCCATCACTATCTCTATTAACCTTCACTTCCAAAGTCCAACCCCACCAAATATATTGCTAAAAGTTCTAAAAACCGACTAATCGATCTCAAAACCAATCACGAAAAGATTAGACGAAGATAAGCAAACATGAAAAAAATCAAACTATTATTTTGTCCCTCAACACGTGTACGGCATTTCTGATTGGAAGGACCAAGTCTACAACTAAGTTTGACGTAAAATGTTACAATAAATGCGTAATTAAGAATATATATATATATATATATATATATATATATATATATATATATATATATATATATATATATATATATATATATATATATATATATATGTCGAGTTGAGTGATATTCAAAATCATAGAAATTATGAGTGTGTTTTGTTGTTTTTAGTTAAGTCAAGTTCAAGGGTATTTTCGTCATTTACATGTTAGTGTTGCTATAATTGGTTTTTTGTATAAAAGGAGATAGTTGGAGCTACCTAGCATAGTAAGTCAATCAAACTTCACTTTGGTTCCCTCTCTCCTTTTTTCTCTCTTCTCCCTCATTTTCATACAAGAAGACTTCATTCTTTTGTTTTCCCTTCGGTAAGTTAAGAGTTCTAAAACCTTCACATGACACCAAGTCGTATACTTGTTAACAAAACCTTCAAAAGAATGTTTCTCTTTCATTAAATCCTTCAAACATTTTTTTGTAATTCATAGCTTCATCTCTTGTTTTCATATACACACAAAAAAAAGCACATGTAAACACTCTTTTTGAGTGGGAATAGTGTCTTGCATTGAGGTATTGAGGTATCGTTTTGGTCTGTTGATATGCTATTTCTGATAAATATGTGATTATTATACATGGGTTAAACACAGTGTATATAGTTTGGAGTTTACTTTCTCTTCAAAAGTTTTTTTGAGAAAGAAAAATCAACGACTCCACATATCTAAAATGGTATCAGAGTTGATGTATAGCACCTCAATGACTCGACATCTAATATAATCTCATCACATCTCCATATTAGCCCTTATGGGGGGACTTGTTAGTGTCTCGATTATCACACATTTGTCTTTATTTACGTTGGATTCTGCTCTATCTCCATAAAAGCTTATTTGATAGAAAATCTAGGATTCAGCATATCTAACTAGCAACTTAATTATACAGGGAAAAAATGGATAACCCAAATCCCAATCTAGGGTTATGGAGAACAAAGTCAGATCAACTTGCGGAAACTCTAACGGCTACAATGAAGGCAGGTGAAGCCTCAACTGGCGGAGATAGTGGCGGCGGTGGTAGTAGTGGTGGGACACTATCAAGAAAGTCTAGTAGACAAACGGTGCTTGCATCTCCCGGACGTGGTGGCAAAAACACACACATTAGAAAGACAAGGAGTGCTCAAATGAAATTTGAACTTGATGAAGTTGGTAGTGGGGCTGCCTTGAGTCGAGCTTCAAGTGCTAGCTTAGGGTTCTCGTTCTCATTCACTGGGTTCACTATGCCTCCAGATGAAACTACAGATTCAAGACCTTTCAGTGATGATGACATACGTAAGTATTCTGAACTCTTTGATCAATCCCATTTTTTTTTTTTAAAAAAAAAAACTTTACACGTATGTAGAAAGTAACATGATCTTTTAACTAGCCACACTTTCCCTCGAGATAGTCACAAAAAATGTGAAACAATATGCAACTTTTATTACATATGATACAGTAGTAACATGGTCGAATTAGCCTTTCGGTGGTAGGGTTTGTCAAGATAGTAAGAAAATGAAGTTGATGGCTAGAAATTGTCCAGCTCACATGCTCCCATGATCAAACTTTTGATTGGCAAGAAGCAGCTGAAAAGTAGCTCAAAAATTTATTATTATTTTTTCTAGCTTTTTCAAATTTATACCTTCATGTTTTTAGTAATACATTTAACTATATTTAGTTCAAACTAACAATAAAACATGATGGTAAAAAGTATAGTTTTAGAAGCCGTGTGAAATTAATAAGATTAAAAGATGCAATAAGTTAAAAATGTTTATGCCTATGAAATATCATGAATTTATATTTTCGAAAGCTGATGGCTACCTTTCCCGCATTAACTAAAAATATGAACTAATAACACCTAAAAGTTGATAGTATGGTTCTAATTAGATCAAAATTATTATGCATCTTTTAATAAAATATTCAATACTTTTTTTCAACGTTATATTAAAAAGATATATTTTTGGTCCAGACACTTTGATGTTAAAGCTCTAGACTCTTTTTATAGACATGGATGATGGCGCTTACTTTTTCTTTTTGTACTATACAAAAATGACACTGGTTTCTTCTTTCATATTAGCCAACAAATCTCAATAATCTGCTTTTTTTTATATGTACCAATATAATACAAGTTCATCCTTTGATATTAGCCAGCAAATATCAAACAATCTGTCTTTTTATACTCTACCAATATGATATACAAATTCCTCTTTTCGTATTAGCTAGTAAATTTCAACAAGTGTCCATAGTACAAATGCCTACTTTGATATTAGCCAACAAACCTCGACAAGTTGTTGTGAAAGGAAAGTTTTGTCTGGCGTGTAAGTTTAAGCTGAAGTGCATGCACCCTACGGATTAGTGAAATCAAAGGACATCGATGGTATGATAAAACGAAAGAAAATGAAAGATTAAGCATAATAGTCGCAATTGTACAACTGTAACCAGGTTTTGTTAATTGGACAGGCCCAAAGTCTACTTTAACGTCGTAAGTGGGCCAATTGGCCCACTGCCTGTCTAGCTTTATCTTCTTCTCTTATCGGTTTCTTCCGCCACCTGGTCCCCAAGAACATGCACCATGCATCCATCAGCAAGCAAAAAACAGGCTTTTATCATTGGCATCTTTATTTCCGATTTTGATCCGTTTCCTCGTCTGTCATGTCTATTTCGTAGGTCCCACCTTCTACAGAACACCAAAAAAGAAAATCCGATTCATGAACTATGACAAAACCATGGAGAAATACAATACAATAGCATGACCTAGATTTCAACCACCGAACTTATATTTGTGGGGTGTTTCTTTTTAACTTAATGTGTTTAATGAGTTATTCATATAATCTTAACAACTATACACGACTCTCTCTTTTCTTTTCTTTTTTTCTTTTTTTTTGCATGATAACTTAATAGGTCAAGACAAAAAAAAATGAATTAATGTATTAAGATACTAACTCTTTACCTATTTGTGAAATTTATCTTTTTTGGAAAAATTGTCATTCAATCTCACTAAGACGATTATAAGTGAGAATAATAATAATAATAATAAAGGAACAACCCCTTAATCTTTTGTACTTAAAGCAAAAACTGAATGACACATATTTGACATTATAATATGGTTCTTACAGCGGAAGACATTGAAGCTGGGACACGTAAGAAGTTTCAGACAGAACCCACTTTGCCAATATATCTAAAGGTATCAAGATTCAGACAAAAAAAAAAGAAAAAAAAAAAGTTCACATTAATGTATGAAAATGTAACCTTAATTTGTGAAATACATGTTTATAAAAACAGATTAATTTCTCTAGTATCTATTTGGACAGGCAAGGATGGAGGTTTATCTATTATGAGATCAACGCAACTCAAATCATGTCAGGTTAATTAGTCTTGTACAGAGTCTCATATCCTATGGCATTTATGTACAAGACTACTTTTATAAACCAATAAAAAATTAATTTAACAAAACTGGTCTCATATCAACCATCAGAACTTGCCTTGATCAATTAATTACCTATATGATATATGATTCTAGTCATAAGTTGCATAATAAAACTAAAGTGCATGTTAATTAAGACTGTTTTATACTTATATATGATATGCAGTTTACAGAAGTGACATACAAGGTAGTAATAAAAGGATTAACCTCTACAGTCGAAAAGGATATTCTGAATGGAATAAGTGGAGCAGTAAATCCAGGAGAAGTTTTGGCATTAATGGGACCTTCCGGAAGTGGGAAAACTACACTTCTAAGTTTGCTCGGAGGGAGGCTTGCTGATCCTGTCCCGGGAGGATCAATCACTTACAATGATCAACCTTACTCCAAGTTGCTAAAGAGCAAGTTTGTATTTTTTTTTTTTTTTTTGTTATAATTGGTTTTATAAAACATGAATGGAAATTAGTTTTAATTTATGACCATATGAATATGTAGGATTGGGTTTGTGACACAAGATGATGTCTTGTTTCCTCATCTAACAGTGAAGGAAACACTAACGTATGCAGCTTTGCTACGATTACCAAAGAGATTAACAAAACAGGAGAAAGAAAAACGCGCACAAGATGTCATCCGTGAACTTGGTTTAGAAAGGTAATATTTTTTTTTGTATATATAATTTTGGACATAATGGTTTCCCGAATCAAATTCAAAATAATTCGAGTAATTAGAACTTAATATGGCTTAAACAGGTGTCAAGACACAATGATAGGTGGGTCCTTTGTTCGGGGAGTTTCAGGTGGAGAGAGGAAGCGTGTTTGCATTGGAAACGAAATAATAATCAATCCTTCTCTCTTGTTTCTTGATGAACCAACTTCCGGTTTGGATTCAACAACAGCTCTCAGGATCATTGAATTGTTACAAGACATAGCCGAGGTATAATCATCCAGAAAGAATCAAACACTTCAAGTATATATAATCCCAATTCCCAACATTTAATCATAATCATTAGTTAACATTGTTCATGAATATTGGTTATAGACAGAGAAGACTGTGGTTACGACAATTCACCAGCCATCGAGCCGACTTTTCCACAAATTTGACAAATTAATCCTACTTGGAAAAGGGAGTTTGCTTTACTTTGGGAAAGCATCAGAAGCCCTGGTGTATTTTTCATCTATCGGATGTTCTCCATTAATCGCAATGAACCCTGCTGAATTCTTGCTAGATCTTGCAAATGGAAACATGAATGAAGTTTCTGTTCCTTCTGAATTGGAAGACAGAGTCCAATTAGGAAATTCAGAGAGAGAAACAAAAAGTGGGAAACACACACCCGCAGTTGTTCATGATGTAAGCAACATTATTACATTAAACGGTTGTTTGATAAAACTGAACAGTTAGAGTTAATTCCAACCTCTTAATGGTTCAGAGAATATAGGGTTTCTTAACCGTTAAGAGGTTATCAAACAGCCCCTAACATTAAAAAAAAACATCTTATAACTTATCTAATTTTCAATCGATTGAAATTTGGTTTTGTATTATAGTATTTAGTGGAGGCGTATGAAACAAGAGTAGCTGAAGAAACAAAGAAGCAGCTCATGATTCGTGCATCACCTGATGAAGATATTAAATCGGGTGTTGGGTCAATGAAACGCGAATGGGGAGCAAGTTGGAGGGAACAATACTCAATATTGTTCTGGAGAGGGCTTAAAGAAAGGCAACATGATTATTTTAGTTGGTTGAGAATCACACAAGTGCTTGTGACAGCTGTCATTTTGGGACTTTTATGGTGGCAATCGGCTGTTCATAGCCCTAAAGAACTCGATAATCAAGTAAGGGTTCTTTCTTTTTGACTTAATGAACTTAATGTGTTAAGCACTTAATCTAGACCTATTCATGGTTGTTTCTTTTTTCCTCACAACTACAACACTTTATCCAAACATCATAACTAATTCAGTCACTTTATCCTGACAAAATCAAAACATGTTGTTGTATCTAACCCTACATATTGGTTTTCAGGCCGGATTGTTGTTCTTCATTGCTGTGTTTTGGGCATTTTTTCCGGTTTTTACAGCGATTTTCACGTTTCCTCAAGAACGAGCTATGCTAAATAAGGAAAGAGCAGCAGATATGTATAGATTAAGTGCTTATTTTATGGCAAGAACAACAAGTGACCTTCCACTTGATCTTTTTCTCCCAATGCTTTTCCTTCTTGTGGTTTATTTCATGGCGGGGTTAAGACAAACTGCTGAGTCATTTTTCCTAACCATGGTTATTGTCTTCCTATGCATCGTTGCAGCTCAGGTATGTCCTTTTTCCATCTAACCATGGTTAAATCAAAACCAAGTTAAAAAATGGCAATGAGTCAATGACAGGGACTTGGGCTTGCTATTGGTGCTACACTTACAGACTTGAAAAGAGCAACAACTTTGGCTTCTGTAACTGTAATGGCCTTCATGTTGGCTGGAGGGTATTTTGTGAAGGTAATGACTCATTCCATTCCTACTTGTGAATCAAACATGATCATGGAATGGAATGGGATGGGGGTAACGTAATGACTAATTCCATTACTTTGTTATTTTGCAGAATGTTCCGATATTTATATCGTGGTTACGTTACTTGTCATTCAACTATCACACATACAGACTACTTTTGAAAGTGCAATATGAAACTATAAGTCCAGTAATTGATGGAATAAAACTAGATAGTGGTATGAAGGAAGCTACTGCTTTGGCAACTATGGTGTTTGGCTACAGACTTTTGGCATACATATCTTTGCGCAGAATGAAGATTCATTGAATATGAATACATCATAGAATACAAAATTTAACTTCAAACAAAAGAAACGGGAAAGTATGGAGGGAATGAGAGGAAAGAGTAGCCACAGTAACTGGACAAAGAGTCTCAGATGTTTGCTATGAAGTTGTGAAATTAAAATCCAGCAGGATGTGACATAAAGGAAATTTTTAATGCTTTTGTAGGTGATGAAGGTTGTAACAAAAAGAATGAATGGATGTTAGTGTTCTTGATTTTCATATCTGACTTCTAGAATAACTGCTAATGTAACATAAGGATTACTGATGAAACTATAAATTGATGTGGATATTAAACCGATTAACATAAAATTTTCCAAGTAACGCTAATGTTTTAACAAGTAGAACAATGTTAGACGTCGAATCCATAACAACAAAATCCACATTAAAATTAATATATGGCTCTAGATTGTGACTGATGTAGGATCCAAATGCATGAATAGAAATGACTTGACTTTCAATGCCAAAATACGGTATATTTCAACTTCAATTGTGGTATGATTCCGAAAAATTGAAGCAATATTGAAAACACACTGATGTCGGTGTTCAAAACCGTTCCAAAATCCGTAAAATGTTCCGTTCAGTATGGAGCGTCTACTTTTTCGACAGGAAAGAGTATATCACAGAAATTTAAAGCCAATGAGAGAGAACCTGATCGCCGGTGATTACGGCTGTCAACGGTGAGATGCTTTCACCATCGGAGAATTCGAGGTCGCCTCAATAGCTTCCCTTGAAAGATTTGCAATTTTTTTAAATAAATCACTTAGTTATTAAAGTATCACATAATTCCAAACTTTACCACAAAATCTTTATATATATTAAAATAGAAACTTGATGACATAATCTTCAACAATTAGGACTATTCATTGTATTTTCTTGATTAATTTCAACCATTGGATCATTTGGATTATTTTGATGAAGTCATATAAAATAAAATTAAATTAATATTAACTAAATTAAGTTGACTAAGTTTGAAAAGTTGAAAACTTATTAATGGTGACTAGAATTTTTAATTGGAATCTATACAAGTGAAATAAATGTCAGTATAATTATCAAAACATAAATATGGTTCCTTCCTTTTTAAAATCAAGTAATTTGTATATACCTTTCATAATTATAGAATTTGAAATCAAAGAATTCAAAATAATGTGATATCACAATATTTATTTCTTCATATCCTTTCCAAAATCATTGTTCAAAATTATGTTAAGTATATATATTCTCATTCAGGTTTTATCACAATTTCATGAAATTTGGACTTTGCAGCATCACGTTCGAATACCAGCTTCATAAGGTTAACAATTTTTTTTTTTTTGATTTACTTATTAATTTCTTACTTTTGATTATAGTTTATGTGTTCAGTATATATATCAATAGCATATTAATGGGTTTTTGATAAATGGATTTTCTATTCTCTCTCTCTCTCTCTCTCTCTCTCTCTCTCTCTCTCTCTCTCTCTCTCTCTCTCTCTCTCTCTCTCTCTCTCTCTCTCTCTCTCTCTGTATGTATGTGTTTGGATTGGATTAAGTAAAATTTAGTTTAATTGGTTATGTGTTAATTGGATTGGATTATGTGTTTGGATTGGATGAAAAAATAAATAAAGAAAAGTAAAAATATAGTAGCTTCCATAAGGGTTTAGTGTCTATATATTAAAAGAGAAACTTGATGACATCACCTTCAACAATTAGGGTCATTCATTGTGTTTCCTTGATTAATTTCAACCATCGGATCATTTTGATGATGTCATCATAAAATAAAATAAAATTAATATTAATTAAATTAAGCTGACTACGTTTGGGAAGTTGAAAACTTATTAATGGCGACTGAAAATTTTAATTGGAATGTATTGAAGTGAAATAAACGTAAACATAATTGTCAAAACATAAATATGGTTCCTTCCTTTTTAAAATCAATTAATTTGTATATACCTTTCATAATTATAGAATTTGAAATCAAAGAATTCAAAATAGTATGATATGAATCACAATATTAATTTCTTCATATCCTTTCCAAAATCGTTGTTCAAAATTATATATAAGTATAATCTTATTCAGTTGTTATCATAATTTCGTGAAATCTGGACTTTGCAGCATCACATTCGAATAACAGCTTCATAAGGTTAGCAATTTTTTTTGATTTACTGATTAATTCCTTACAACTGATTATAGTTTATGTGTTCAGTATATGTATTAATGGCTTATTAGTGAGTTTTTGACAAACAATCCAAAGGTAAAAAAAAGTATATGTTCAGTATATTCTTGCTGTAAAAACTATTTTTAATTGGAATGATTTGTATATTCTTTAATATATATGTGTATGTGTTTCTCAATCAGCATACGCATTTTTGTCCAAAGGTAAAAAAAGGCAAATGTAATTTTGATATTGCAGTATTATACATATTTGTTGTAAAATGACCTATTTACCTTTGTTGTGTGTGTTTGTGTATGTGTGTGTGTGTGTTTGGATTAGATTATGTGATTGTATTTGATGATGTAAAATTCAGTTTAATTAGTTCTGTGTTTGGATTTGATAATGTGTTTGGATCGGATGAAAATAGAAATAAAGAAAAGTAAAAGTGGAGTACATTCTCGAAAAGTTTAGTGTCTACATATATTATTTATTCAAAATGACTTATTTACCCTTGCAATAAAAACTACTTTTTTGGGAATGAGTCATATATTTCTTTAATATATGTTTGTGTTTGTGTTTCTCAATCAGCATATGGTTTTTTGTCCAAAGGTAAAAAAAAGGCAATGTACTTTTGATATTGCTTTATTATACATACTTGCTGTAAAATGATTTGTTTACATCAAAATAATAATGCAGGTGTTATCATCCTCCTACGTATGGCAAATCTCAAAACTTGGGGTGGTAAGAATATTTTTTTCATTATAAATGTTCATGTCATTGCATTAATATTTTATTTATAAGATAAATTAATTTATAACTTTAATTGTTATTTCCAGGTCAGTCTCAAGTGGGTAATTGTTTGTTTCAGTCAAGATTGCATATTAATGATGACATGTCTCACATTTCAAAATTCAAAAAAACGTACATCTTTTATCATTAATTAATAGTTTAATGTTTGTTTTTCCTTATTCTTAATTATTAATTATTTATATTGTTTAAATTCTTCATTTTTTCTCTTCTTATATGTAGTATTGTTGATATGGATTTGAATGTTGAGTCTTCCATTAGTACTACACAACTTAACACTAATACTGTTGTGGCCAACGCAGAAGATTACTACCTCCGTTTCTCAATCAAGAACATTGATGATATTCCAGATTACAATAACGTATACTTAACAGTATTAATATTTTTCCATTAATTTTATAAATTTATAGCGCATAACACAATGAATATATATATATATATATATATATATATATATATATATATATATATATATATATATGAATTTTTTTATATATTTTAAATTTTTTTATAAAATAGAAATTAGTTTGTCCATCATTGCTACTGTCATCGGTTTTGATTTAAATGAAGACTGATATTCTTTTTATTGTTGTGACTATTCAAAAAAATTAAGTAAAAATGATGATGATACCAATGCTGAACCATTTAATTGTGATGGTTGTGGTGGAGTTTCTGATGTTTACAACAAGTAAGTTTATAATTTTACATTTGTAAAATTCTTGTGTCATTAATCCATATTCAAATGTTTCCAATTTTATTTCATTGTCCATTAAAGTGTCATTTTATAATTTTTAAGGTAGGGGTCGTAATTCGTGTTCAATATGAAACCGGGTCTACTTCTTTTGTATTGTTTGACCGTCATGTTAAAAATGTTATTCACCAGGGTAATAAGTGGCTGGTGGAAAAAATATCAAAGGTAGCGTTAATTTTTTTAATCGTCAACTCATCTCTTATTTTGTTTTATGATATTAATTTTTTTTAATATATGTATTAAAGAATTGAATAAATTCATTTTAACCCATTAATGCATCTAATTCTTTTTAACATAAAAATTTGTCTACAAATATGTTCTTCAACGAGTTATACTTTTTTCATGTGTTCCCTCGTGTTTAACGCATGTTATAATCTAATATATATTAAAAGAGAAACCTGGTAACATCACCTTCAACGATCAGGACCATTCATTATGTTTCATTGATTAATTTCAACCATTGGATCATTTTGATGATGTCATCATAAAATAAAATTAAATTAATATTAACTAAATTAATTTGACTACTTTAGGAAAAGATGAAAACTTATTAATGGTGACCGAAACTTTTAATTGGAATGTATTGAAGTGAAATAAATATCTAACATATTTGTCAAAACATAAATATGGTTCCTTCCTTTTTAAAATCAAGTAATTTGTATATATATCTTTCATAATTATAGAATTTGAAATCAAAGAATTCAAAATAGTATGATATGAATCATAATATTAATTTCTTCATAACCTTTCCAAAATCGTTGTTCAAAATTATGTATAAGTATAATCTCACTTAGTTGTTATCACAATTTCATGAAATCAAGACTTTGCAGCATCACGTTCGAATACTAGCTTCATAAGGTTAACATTTTTTTTGATTTATTGATTAATTTCTTACATTTGATTATAGTTTATGTGTTCAATATATGTATCAGTGGCTTATTAGTGAGTTTTTGATAAACGGATTTTCTATTCTCACACACACACTCTCTCTCTCTCTATATGTGTGTGTGTGTTTGTGATTGTGTGCGTGTGTGTGTTTGGATTGGATTCTATGTTTGGATTAGATGAAGTAAAATTCAGTTTAATTAGTTCTGTGTTAATTGAATTGGATTATGTGTTTGGATTGAATGAAAAAATAAATAAATAAAAGTAAAAATAGAGTACCTTCTCGAAGGGTTTAGTGTCTATATATATTAAAAGAGAAACTTGATGACATCACATTCAACAATCATGACCATTCATTTTGTTTGCTTAATTAATTTTAATCATTGGATCATTTTGATGATGCCATAATAAAATAAAATATAATAAATATTAACTAAATTAAGTTGACTACGTTTGGGAAGTTGAAAACTTATTAATGGTGACTAAAATTTTTAATTGGAATGTATTGAAGTGAAATAAATGTTAAAATAATTGTCAAAACATAAATATGGTTCATTCCTTTTTAAAATCAAGTAATTTGTATTTACCTTTCATAATTATAGAATTTAAAATCAAAGAATTCAAAATAGTATGATAATGAATATATGTATGATATATATATATATATATATATATATATATATATATATATATATATATATATATATTTGAAATAGGTAATTGGTTTGTCCATCATTGTTACTGTCATCGGTTTTGATTTAGATGAATGCTGGTATTCTTCTTATTGTCGTGACTATTCAAAAAAAGTAAGTAAGAATGATGGTGATACTAATGTTGAACCATTTACTTGTGATTGTTGTGGTGGAGTTTTTGATATTTATAGCAAGTAAGTTCATAATTTTACGTTTCTAAAGTTCTTCTACCATTAATCTATATTTGAATGTTTCCAATTTTATTTCATTGTCCATTAAAGTGTCATTTTATAATTTTACGGCGATGGTCGTAATTCATGTTCAATATGAATATGAGTCTGCTTCTTTTATATTGATTGACCATCATGTTAAAGGTGTTATTCACCATGCTAATTAGTGGCTGATGGAAAAGATATCAAATGTAGTGTAAATTTTTTAATCGTCAACTCATCTCTTATTTTGTTTTATGATATTAATTTTGTTTAATATATGTATTGAAGAATTGAAAAAATTAATTTTAACCCATTAATGCATCCAATTCTTTTTAATATAAAAAGTTGTCCACATATATGGCATTCAACGATTTATACTTTTTTTGTATGTTCCCCGCGTTTAACGCGGGTTATAATCTAGTTAACAAGATTAAAGAGTATTTTAGTTATCTTGGCAGAGTTGTTATCGGGTAATTTTTTCGGGTTTCGGGTAATTCGGGTCGGATAATTCGAGTTTTAATGTTAAAAAAATACCTGTTACCCGACCCAAATTAAATTCGCGTAATTCAGGTTTGGGTAATTCGAGTATCGGGTCGTGTTTAGGTAATTCGGGTATTACCCGAAATATATAATTTTTATTTTTGAATTTCACCTGAAAATAAATTTAATGAAATAAATACGTCGTGTTTTATTATTTTTGTTTATATAAACAAACGAGATATAAACAAAGTTACTCAAGCTTTGAACATTGAGATTTTTTAGTCAACAATACCTGAGATATCAAGTAATTTTTTAACAACTTAATCTAATCTAATAAGATGTTAAAAAACAAATACTTAAAGATCTTAATTTAAAAGTTTAAAATGTTTAAGATAATTGTAGCCATAAGTTTTGTCATGTTCTGAAGTTTTGTCAAGATAATGAGTTTGTTAGTTGCAATAAAACTATAATCTAAAAATCAGTTAAGTTTAAAGAACATGATGATATATAAACAATTACTTTTAATATTGTTAGTGTCATATTGTCATAATAAAGAGATTCATGTTTTACAATAATGATAATTAGTTTAAGCGTGATCAAATATCTGCTATATATAGTACAAGCTCTACAAAAAAAAGGAATTTTTAAAATAATTTGGGTAATTAGGGTATACTCGAAACCCAAAAAATGTACCCTTTACACAACCCGAAAAAAAAAATCGGGTTACCCGATTACCCGAAAAAATTTACCTGATACCCGATTTACCCGACCCTATTTACCCGATACCCGAAAAAATCAGACAGGTAATTCTGGTATCGGGTATTTTCGACAGGGTTTTACTAGAACTTAATTGCAATGGAATATAAGGAGGTGTTTTGTACAAAGCAATGGAATTGCAGCAGAGAATGGAAATGCAGAGAAAGAGAAATAAATTGAGGAAAAAGAATTGATTTCACTGTTTGGTACAATAGAGAATTCACCAAAGAAATGGTCCTAAGAATCATTTCTTTTGTTTGGTTGCATTAAAGAATGAAATGGAAATGAGTTTTTTTATCATGTATATTTTTTTTTCAAACAACATTTTTTTATAATAATATCACGATGTACATCTTAATATGTTCTGATAACCCAAGTCTAACACCAACCATTTACCCTGCTACACACGACTGTAATCCCATGCATTTTCAGTAAATAAACCAATAAAAATAATGCAATAATCTTTATTTGATGAAATTGAAAAGAAAAGTGAGTTTACCTGATCTAATACAAACTTCACACAAACGGTTAGAATTGTGACTCCATGTATTGAAATTATATTACCTGATTGTTTTAATTAGTGGCTCCACAGGAATGTTTGGATGTCTATCCAAGTCTTTGATCTCCAGTAGTTGTTATAAAGTTTGGCGTGGCTTGGAAAAAATCCATATCATATATACAGGTATGAAGCTATCAATTACAGGGGAAATAGTTTATAGTTGTTGTTTTGAAAATGTTTATGGTGATTTTGCGATCTATGGATACATTTTCTGCTCTGAATTACAAAAATAAGGTAACAAACCAGGAGGTCCATGATGAGAGTGAGAGAATTGTCACCTTCATCCAACAAATACAGTTCCATCGGCAATTTAATACAACAAACAAAAATCGAATTAATAAGAAGTTAGCAAAGATTTTGGATCCAGTTTCACATATCAAGAATAGCAAGAACAAGATTAATTGAACTTAAATTGAGATTCAATACAGTGATTAATACTTTAAATTGGACATCTGTTGAATATCAACCAAGAAGAAGAAACGAAAAAACAAGATTTTGGTAGGGCAAAGCGTGCAATACCTGTATGTAAGGTAGGAACCGAAGACAGAAGGGAAGAAGTAGACCGATTCCAAAACAATAGCATGAGAAATCCAATATCCGTTTATATGAAGCCTAATCCGAACCTAGGTTGCACTTGGTGGGGCTCGAAGTTGGGGGGGATACTTATTTCTCCGCTTTTTTTTTAATTTCTCAGAGAGTTGAATTTTCTTTTTCCCACATTTTCTCTATTAATTATAGAGAATTAATTTGATGGAAATGGAATTCATTTTTTTCTATTTCTCTCTAATTTTAATACAAACCAAACAAGAGAAAAGGAATTGATTACATTTCTCTCCTCCCAAATCTTTGTACCAAACACCTCCTAAGGGAAATCTTCGAAAAAATTTAAAAATATTACCTTATTTTATGAAATACTCTCAAATTAAAATTTATTTACGAAAAAACATGAATTACCAATAAAAATGGCGATTTGACCCATTTTTTCTAGTTTACCGGTTTCTTACTTACATATTTCATTAAAGTCTCATTATTTAACCCTAATTTACGAATAAGTCCAAAACTAAAATTTAGTGATGAGTTGACAATTTTCTCTATGTAAGATACATTTTATCGGTTTCATTGTTGACTTGGACACCTAGTCATTAAATTAGCTGAGAATGTAACGTCCCAAAATTTAAGACTAAAAATTCCAATTTTTATAATAATAAAACCATCATCCAAAACGTTTTATAAAAACCATAACGAAATCAGAGTACGTCAAAATCATCCAAATACATCAGAGTCAAATAAAATGCGGATCAATATGGTGTGTGCAATGCGATCATTCCGAGCTCTTCCCCTTCGATCCGGAAGTACCTGAAACATAAACTGAAAACCGTAAGCATGAAGCTTAGTGAGATCCCTAAAATACCGCATATCATACATATATGCCAGCTCAAGGCTATGTCGGGTCTATTTCACCCCCGGGTCTATTTCACCCTCGAGTCTATTTCAACTTATATGTCGGCCCAAGGACATACCAGTTCTATTTCACCCCCAGGACTATTTTACCATCATGTCTATTTCAACTCTTTTGTCAGCACAAGGCTGTACCGGGTTTATTTCACCCCACATACATATAGCAAACATGCACACATTCATATAACAAATACAATATGAATCACAAAGACTACAAGCACACAACATATCCTAGTATCCTATAGTATAGTGAGCAAACTCACCTCAATCTGCTGACAATCAAACAAATGACCAGGTTGCTGAACCGGAAATCCCCACTAAATCACAAGTAAAGAAACCCTAATTAGAAATTAGGTCAATAATCCAGCCTGAAAGTCCAAACCCTAAATCATGGCCTTGAGGGGGAAAGTTACTTATTCCTTGCCTTATTGGGCCTAGCCCATCAAGGCCCAAATGCTACTAGCAACGAAGCCCAATAGATAATCTTTTTCCAAAATGGGCCCAAGCCCCAAAGGCCTAATACAGCAAAATCTTATAGCCTAACAAGAGCCCAAAGTCCCTAAGTCCCTTACATGACCCGAAACTAGCCCAATACCCACTTCGATGAGTACGTTCAATGTACCAACCAGTACGCCCGACGTACTCGCAACCCTCGCATCATTGGGACCTTAAATGTGTACGTGCAGCATACCCCACGGTACACCCGGCGTACGCTGCAACTAACCAAAACTTCAACCTAAGGTCTTAAACAGTTAAGACCCAATGTCCAATCTTAGATTTAGGCTTGTTAAAGTTCATTAATCCATAAAGTTGCCAACTTTATGCTTTTGCATGTCTTAATGGGGAAAATCTTATATTAAACTATATTATCTTCATGAAACCACCTTCAATCCTTGCATGGTTGAACTTAATCCGTCAAGACTTCATTTTTATGCTCAAGGGACGTTAGAAACACTAGGATCTAACATTACATTATAACCTTCTAGAGTAGCTCATACTCTCAAAAACACCTTAAAGGACCATTTTATGAAGAAATAAGCCCTAAACTACAAACTAACACATGGAGTCATCAAGGTAGAAACTTTTTACCTTCATAAGCTAGAAATGATGAGAAAACTCTGGATCTACAAGTTCTTTCTGATCCAATGCTTCTTCACAACTCTTCTTCTTCTTCTTCTTCTTCTCTAAGCACCACACACACATAAGCTCAAACTTTAGGGGAAATGGATTAGGGTTCCGAGATATGACTTAAGAGCTAAGGGAGGCTGGTAAGGTGATGGTCTTGAGGCACTTAATGAGTTTAAATAGGATGCAAACCCTAAAAATTAGGGTTTGCTACTGGCTTGAGTACGCCCTGCATACGCATAGATACGCCCAACATACGAAGGGATCACCCCGATGCACGCATGCAAAGGAGTATGCCGTGCGTACCTAGTGTACGCCCAACGTACTCATGGACTAGTCTTTGATTTAAACTGAAATAATGGCTAAAGTTTATACCTGGAGACTCGGGCGTTATAGATAAGATGGATATGATGGGTTATATAATACTACATTTACTGTAAAATTTGATATCCATCTCATCGGTTCATTTATGACTATGTATTTAGGCCAGCAGGAAATGAGCTGATGTTTGATGAGACAGATATATTGGGTTACATAAGTTTAAATACACAATTTGAAATTTCTTATAAATGTAAAAATAACGAAGTTGTTGCTAGTTTATGTAATTATTGCAGTCTTCGTTTGATGCATTTTATATTCCAAAAAATATACAATGCATCAAGATATCAAGTTTTATGGTAAACATAACATTATATAAACCAAAATATTCATCTCATCAGCTCATTTAATAACCAGGCGTCAAGTCAACAATGAAACCGGTAAAATGTATGTTACATTGAGAAAATTGTCAAATCATCACTAAATTTTAGTTTGCGACTTATTCGTAAATTATGGTAAGATAGCGAGACTTTAATGAAAACCGGTACACCGTGAAAAATGGGTCAAACAGTCATTTTTACCGGTAATTCATGTTTTTTCGTAAACAATTTTAGTTTGGGACTTTTTCGTAAATTATGATAAAATTTTAGGACATTTTCGAAGATTTCTATGAAATATAATAACAAATGGTATTACAAGACTTTGGTGTTCTTGTTGTTTGTTTTTTTTTTCTTTTGAAAAATGCATTTTCATCACTTATGTCTACCGGCAACAAGACATAGCTAAAATATATCATTCGTAATAATATGTGCTTGACTTTTTTTCTTCAGAAGAATAACTTTTATTCTCGAAAGACATCTTCTAAACCCTATCATTTCACTTTCGCATGTCTTTCCCTTGAGAGTTGTTTGTTGTTCAAGACCCATATTCCTCTTCGTAAAAGTTGTTATCATGCCAGCCATCCCTCTACCACTCATTTACCTCTCATCGACACTGCCCATTTCTCCACACCTATGTCTCACATCGATGCATCGCACTCCTCTCCTCCATGCCTTTGTCTCCCATCAACTCCGCCCACTCCTCCACGCCTTTGCATCCTCTGTTCTCGTCTACAAACACCCCTGATAAAGCACCACCATACATTGGCACCAGTGAGACAGTAACCATACCACCATCACAATCTCCACTTTGTCCACTAACAACTTCTCCCTTTGGCTCTTCTGTCCATTGCATAACCCATATACCTTGAATTCGTTTGATTAAAAAACGTTTTTTTTTCTTTTAGCTCGGTGAGTACATACTTTAATTAAACCTTCTTTTAATTTTCTAGCATTTTTTGAAAAGAAACCGAATTAAACCTTATTTTAATTTTCTTGCACTCCCTAAAGTCTAAACTAGTATTTATGCATACTTGGTACTATTATGTTCAATTACACTTCTTCTAGTTCTCATTGTAACTCTTTTGATTGTTGATACTTAGGTAAACTAAGTTCTTTGATATTCCCATCCATGTTGTTTGTATGGGCATTAGTATCATGGCTATGAAACATATGTTAGGTGATTTACTTTAATATCTTGAAGCTGAATCTTGACGTGGATATGACCGGTTCGTTAATTTTGAATAAACATTACTCCCTAGATATAAGTAAAAGTTCATTAATATTATGATACGATTCGATACGTTCGCTAATTTATTAATGAGTAAAATTAAAATAGAAAAACTATACATGTAAAAATAATTAACGAAAGTAATTAATTAACTACACTAATCTTTTAAGACTTTGGGCAAAACTGACCCCTTAACTTTGTTATATATTATACTAATTCTCAACTTTATAGAAATGGTCCCTCAATTTTATTATATATTATACTAATTCTCAACTTTATTATATATGTTGGCAGAAATGGTCCCTCAACTTTATTATATATTATACTAATTCTCAAGTTTATAGAAATGGTCCCTCAACTTTATTATATATTATACAATTCTCAATTTTATTATATATGCAAGATAGGTCCCTATGGTTCCACCGCCTCCACTTCACAATGATGTTTAATGCGGTAATTATACCATATATAAAGAACACTTCACAATGATGTTTAATGTGGTAATTGTACTTACTTTCTTTCGGTTAATGGCATATTTTTTATGTGGGGTTAATGTAACGCCTGTGTTTCTGGGCTTGTCATTAATGTTGATGTAATAGTCTAGGTTAACCTTTGTAACCCAATTTGAAATAATAAAAATGTATTATTTGTGAGTTACATGAATTATGTGTGTATTTTCTTAATTATTATAATTTAATGAATTAAGAGTAAAATGAGCGTCAAAATTTAAGTGTAAAATAAACTCGATATCATTGCATAAAGTTGTAGTGGCCGAAACGAGGTTTCCGAATATATATAGAACGTCCAAATCTGACTTCGTATGAGGAAGTTATGATTTTCTGAAGTTTCGACTTGGCAGTATGCAGCCCGAATACTCGATTTGAGATCGAACGGTTTTTTGGCCGAAACAATCTAAACGAGAATCGAAGCTCTCGTTGTTAGTAGCGAAACGATGAAAAGTTAGGCGATAACGGACGTTGAACGAAAAATTTATGAATTTATAACGAAGTTTTTCTGTCCCGGCCTTCTAAAAATAAATAATAAAAATAAAAGTCAAAATTAGCCGACGGAGTCTAAATGAAAGTTGTAGAGTATGGTCTGACCTACGCGTGGATATAAAGAACGTCGAAAACGGAGCTCGTATGCGATAGTTACGCAATTTAGAAGTTTGACGAGTCAAATTACGCCGAGCGTAATTTGAGTACGCCCAGCGTACTCAGAGGGATGAAACTTCTCTGACCAATACTCGAGTGCCACCAATTGAAGCATATAGTGACGTCAAAGTACGCCCAGCGTACCTGGAAATTACGCCCAGCGTAATCCCAGACCCAGCAGCCTATAAATAGAAACCGAGATCAGCCATTTTCTCTTGTTCATACTCTTTCTTCTCTCTAGTTTTTGCCTCGATTTGCATGCCAATCATATCCCGAAGCCCCGAAGCAAGTTACGAAGCCCCGAGGATCCCGAGAAGTGAGATTTCCGAGCCGAAGCCCTGCCCGCGAGGAGCCCGGTTTTTGTGAAGATCTTCCAGATCTACGGAGAAACACTACTTCTGCAAGCCGTAGTGCTGCCCGATCATCTTCTGATCAAGTGAGTGTGTAGTCATTTTCTTCTAACACATTATTATGAAGTATTTTATACGGAATACGTGTTACGTGTATACTTTGTTGATTATATGTGTGAATGTATATTCACTTTCTTCTATCTTATAGATCTGATTTATTCTCTATGAAATACGTGTTATGTGTGTGTGCCTCATCTGTTATGTGGAAAAATGTATTGATCGAGCATGCTATATAGGTTTTAAACTTCGTATAAAAATGTATATTTTTATCTACTAATATGTTGGGTAGAACATGGGTAGATAATTGGTGTGTAATAAACAAATGAGAGCCTCGATGTTGTTGGTGTTATTCTAGTCATTTAACAGAGTATGGATGACGACCACAGACTATTCTAGACAGTCATGTGGAATGCTAGCAGGCTCATAACCTGTAGGTGTTGTGAACGATGTGTTCACCGGTGTACACTACCCCCCACATGGTTGCCTTAGGACACTTATTGTTGAGGAAGCCCCTCTGCAGTAATGTCTGTCCCGATGAAAAATCCTAAATCAAGTTCCTTATAATAGATGTTGTTTTAGGGACGTAAAGTGAGGATAACGGGAATGGATAATCGGGTTATTGTTGATTGTTGAATTTAAATATAATTATTTATTGTGGGTTGAAAAGCCTATATGTTCACCAGGCTCCCAAGCCTGACCCACTCAGTTTATTTGTATTACAGGAAGTGGCGCAAGGGCATAAGATGGATGAATCATCAAGTTGTTTTGTTTACAAGTCTGTATATGTATACATTTGTTGAATGACTTGTAATGTTATCGTTTATGCTTTATAATCTGTATCGGAACATGACATCCTGATTTTTGATTATGAAATAAAATCATATTTCTTTATGAAATGTTTTGATAAAAATCTATTTTATCATGTTTTGTTTTCGGGAACAAATTCCGCATCTCTTTTAAAAATCAAAAGGATTTAATCTGAAAATATTTAAAAAGCATAAATGATACCGGTCTTTTCTGGCCGAGATTTTGGGGATGTCACAGTTGGTATCAGAGCATTAGTTGCGAACTAGGAATTTGTAGGATTTCTAGACTTAAACTTAGAATGCTAAGTGAAGGTTGTTAGATGTGTGTCTGTTATATTTCAGACACGAGCACTAGTTTATTTTAGGAAAGTTGCCTAAAATGCTTTTATGTGCTAAATGTTATATGTTGGCATATATGATATTATTTGTTCGGATCTATGGTCTGTTGTCGACCGGATCTGGAAACCTTATGTGTGTAGGATTCTAAGCGTATGTCTACGTTATTAGAACTAGCATGTAATCGTTTGGAGTAATAAGGATGAATTGAAATTCTATCGTGAATGAGGATCTAATTTCACCTTATTCGGTGTATAGATCAAAAATGGTGAGAACAAGATGTGGAGTTGGAAATGCGGATGAAAACAGGAATCAACCACCAGTGATTGAGCAAATACCTGTCGTAGCAGCAGCACCTGAGCCGATAACAATGGCTGGTGTACAAATGATGATTCAAATGATGTTGGATCGTCAGATGGAAGAAACAAGATGTCTGCTTAGGCAGAATCGTGAAGAATCGTCAATTCAAGTGGAAGAGCCCGAGGAGAATGGAGGGCAGTCTGAAGGAGGAAACTTTAGTGGGATCATTGGTCAAGACGACCCACCAGTGGTTAGACACAACAATCAGTATGGAGGAAATGATGGTCGTGGGTGCAAGTATAAGGATTTCATGGCATCCAAACCACCATGTCTATCCGGAAGCCCGACACCGGTGCAAGTTATGGACTGGATCTCCGAAATGGAGACAATGTTTGAAAGTTGTGAATGCAGCAACAGGCAAAAGACCGCTCTTGTGATCCCTCTGCTAAAATCTGGCGTGTTGAGTTGGTGGAAGTTGTTAGCTGATTCTATGCCCAAGGGAGAAGCAAGCAAAATGTCTTGGGAAGACTTTGTGGAACAACTAAAACTGCAATACTGCTCCGAGCAGGACCTTCTGGAAATCAGTAATGAGTTTCAGAATTTGAAGAAAGGGAAATTGAGCGTTACTGAATACGCTGCTAGTTTCACAGAAAAGATGAAGTTTATCCCATATTTGGTACCAACAGAACTCTCTAAGGTCAACAAGTTTGCCCACGGACTACCAGCGGACTATGGTCCAATGGTTAAGCAAGCAACCACATTGAAAGCCGTCATCTAGGCTGCTAGAAATGTTGAGACCCAGATCAAGGAAAAAGGTCTGGAAAGGTCAGAGGTTGGTGAAAAGAGGAAGTTCGAGGAATCTTCAGGGTCCATCAAGAAAAGTAAATTCTCAAAATCTGGTTCGAGAGGAAGTGGAGGAAAGGTAGAGGCGAAATGGTGCGACAAGTGTAAGAAGAAGCACCATGGGAAGTGCGGCGGGGAAGCCACATGCTTCAAATGTGGAAATCCAGGGCATTATGCCAACGACTGCACCCTCACCAAGAATGTTTGTTATGGTTATGGTGAGGAAGGGCACATCTCAAGAGATTGTCCGAAGAAGAAGGAGGCAGCAAAACCCAACATTCCGCCAAAGCTGAAGGCGAGAGCATTCCAGATGACACTGGAAGCTGCCAAAGATGAAGCTAATGTCGCTTCAGGTACCTTTATCGTAAACAAATTGCTTGCCTAAATTTTATTTGATCTGGAGCCAACTACTCCTTTATTTCGCATGAATTTGGTAGAAAACTAGCTTTGCCTGTCGATAGACTAGATAATGCTTTATTAGTCGAAGTTGCTAGTGGCAAGTTTGTACCTTTTAGCCATCGTATGAAAAACATCTTAATTGACTTGAATGGGAATAAGTTCCACGAGGAATTATTGCCTATAGAACTTAACAGTTTCGACATCGTTTTGGGAATGGGTTGGCTTAGCGCCAATGATGCCGAAATTTTATGTAAGAAGAAAATAGTGAAAGTGAACCCGCCTGGGAAGGAATCATTTATGGTGTATAGAGACAAACGCAGAGTAAATTCTGGAATCATTTCTCTAATGAAATCCAGAAAATGTTTGACCAAGGGGTGTACATCATACTTAGCATTCGTGATCGATGCTAAGAAGGAAAAGAAGGTGATGCAAAATATTCCCGTTGTGTGTGATTATCCGGAGGTATTTCCCAAAGATCTTTCTGGATTACCGCCCGATCGGCAAGTAGAATTTCGGATCGACTTGTTACCAGGGACGACGCCAATAGCAAAAGCACCTTACCGACTAGTACCGACGGAGATGAAGGAGCTGATGATGCAACTTCAGGAGTTATTGGACAAAGGTTTCATAAGACCTAGTTCATCGCCCTGGGGAGCTTCGGTGTTATTCGTGAAGAAAAAAGATGGAAGTATGAGGATGTGCATCAATTACAGAGAGCTGAACAAGGCAACGATAAAGAATAGATATCCGTTGCTGAGGATTGATGACCTGTTCGATAAACTACAAGGTTCAAGTTATTTTTCAAAGATCAACCTGAGGTCAGGATATCATCAGCTAAAAGTAAGAGAGCAGGATATAGAGAAGACTGCATTCAGAACACGATATGGACACTACGAGTTTTTGGTTATGTCGTTTGGACTAACCAATGCTCCAGCAGCATTCATGGATTTAATGAACAGGGTTTGTAATCCGTTCCTAGATAAATCTGTGATAGTGTTCATAGATGACATTCTGATTTACTCGAAGAGGAGGAGCATGGTAGACACTTGCGAGAAGTGTTAGAAGTCTTGAAGAAGGAGAAGTTGTATGCTAAGTTCTCCAAATGTGATTTTTGGATTCGAGAAGTCCAATTCTTGGGTCACGTGGTCAACCAAGAAGGTATAATGGTTGATCCAGCAAAGATTGAAGTTGTAATGAAGTGGGAACAACCAAAAAGTCCCACGGAGATCCGAAGCTTTTTGGGATTAACTGGATATTACCGAAGGTTTATCCAAGGCTTTTCTTCGATCGCTAGTCCATTGACAGCTTTGACCCACAAAGGAGCTACCTATGCTTGGAGTGATAAGCATAAAGAAGCATTCGAGAAACTAAAGAAGAAGCTATGCGAGACACCGATTCTTTCTCTACCCGATGGGGTTGAAGACTTCGTTGTTTATAGTGATGCGTGTTGGATTAGGTTGCGTTTTGACCCAAAGAGATAAGGTGATCGCATATGCATCTCGACAGCTAAAAGAGCATGAAAAGAACTACCCGACTCATGATTTGGAGTTGGCAGCGGTAGTATTCGCTCTGAAAATATGGAGGCATTACCTCTATGGCACGAAGTGCAAACTTTTCATTTATCATAAGAGTCTCCAATATCTCTTTAGCCAGAAGGAATTGAATATGAGACAACGACGCTGGCTAGAGTTACTTAAAGACTACGACTGTGAGATACTTTACCACCCCGGTAAAGCAAATGTTGTTGCTGATGCTCTCAGTCGGAAGGTCAATCTTGGAAGAAAAAGGCCAAGAGCGTTGAGAATTGAAGTTGTCTCGACCATTGTGGAAAGTATAAAGAAAGCTCAAGAGGAAGCTTCTGAGAAGAATGACCGAAAGGGGGAACGTTTGGGCAAAACGTTGGTGTTCGGTATAAACACTCATGGACTGAAGGTGTTCCAAGATCGGATTTGGGTACCTAAGTCAGGAGGAATAAGAGATCTTCTGATGGAAGAAGCTCACAAAACCATGTACTCCATTCATCCCGGTAGCACAAAGATGTATAAGGACCTGAAACCCTATTACTGGTGGCCGACGATGAAGCTCGACATTGCGAAGTATGTGGCGGAGTGTGTGACCTGTGCGAGAGTCAAGACACAACATTAGAAACCATATGGGAGTTTAGAACCTTTACCTGTACCCATGGGTAAGTGGGAAGACATTGCTATGGATTTTGTCACTAAACTGCCCAGAACAAAAGGTGGTCACGACATGATTTGGGTAGTCGTTGATCGATTCACTAAGAGTGCGCATTTCATAGAAGCCAATGAGAAATGGTCTATGGAAAAGCTTGCGAATTCTTACGTAAAGGAAATTGTGAGGCTTCACGGTGTTCTGTTAACAATTGTGTCAGATCGTGACAGTCGTTTCACCTCACGATTTTGGAAAAGTCTACAAGAGGAATTGGGTACCAAGTTGTGTTTAAGTACAGCTTACCATCCGCAGACTGATGGTCAGAGCGAACGGACGATACAAACACTTGAAGATATGCTGAGAGCATGTACCCTGGAATTCCAAGGTAATTGGGATGAACATTTACCATTGGTAGAATTTTCCTACAATAATAGTTTCCACTCGAGCATAAAGATGACACCTTATCAAGCTTTGTATGGACAGAAGTGTCGTACGCCGTCTTGTTGGCTTGAGGCTGGGGAAAAGCAGTTTATGGGACCAGAGATAGTTCATCAAATTGTTGAAAAGTTGAAAATAATTAGGGAGAGAATGTTAGCAGCTCAGGATCGTCAAAAGAGTTATGCTGAAAAAAAGCGAAGACCGGCGACTTTTGAAGTTGGAGATTCGGTTTTGCTTAAAGTCTCGCTGTGGAAGGGACTTATAAGATTTGGTAAAAGGGGATAGTTAAGTCCAAGGTTTATTGGACCGTTTAAAGTTCTTCATAGAATTGGGGACCAAGCTTACAAGCTCGAACTACCAGAAGAAATGAATAGGATCCATAACACTTTTCATGTGTGTTATTTGAGGAAGTTCACGGGAGAAGTTCCCGACATGATTCCACTTTCGGAGTTGAGAATCGATGAGAACAAAAGGTTGATTGAAGAACCAGAGGCAATCGTTGACCGAAGACTAAGAAGTTGCGACGTAAGATGGTCGAGTTAGTGCTTGTCCGTTGGAAACACACGAATGGGCCGAATCTCACCTGGGAGACGGAGAGTGACATGATGGGTCGCTATCCGCATTTGTTTGTTGATGTGTGATTCCGGGGATGGAATCATTCTAAGGTGGAGAGAATTGTAACGCCTGTGTTTCTGGGCTTGTCATTAATGTTGATGTAATAGTCTAGGTTAACCTTTGTAACCCAATTTGAAATAATAAAAATGTATTATTTGTGAGTTACATGAATTATGTGAATTATGTGTGTATTTTCTTAATTATTATAATTTAATGAATTAAGAATAAAATGAGCGTCAAAATTTAAGTGTAAAATAAACTCGATATCTTTGCATAAAGTTGTAGTGGCCGAAACGAGGTTTCTGAATATATATAAAACGCCCAAATCTGACTTCGTATGAGAAAGTTATGATTTTCTGAAGTTTCGACTTGGCAGTATGCAGCCCGAATACTCGATTTGAGATCGAGCGGTTTTTTGGCCGAAACAATCTAAACGAGAATCGAAGATCTCATTGTTAATAGTGAAACGATTAAAAGTTAGGCAATAACGGACGTTGGACGAAGAATTTATGAATTTATAACGAAGTTTTTCTGTCCCGGCCTTCTAAAAATAAATAATAAAAATAAAAGTCAAAATTAGCCGACGGAGTCTAAATGAAAGTTGTAGAGTATGGTCTGACCTACGCGTGGATATAAAGAACGTCGAAAACGGAGCTCGTATGCGATAGTTACGCAATTTAGAAGTTTGACGAGTCAAATTACGCCGAGCGTAATTTGAGTACGCCCAGCGTACTCAGAGGGATGAAACTTCTCTGACCAATACTCGAGTGCCACCAATTGAAGCATATAGTGACGTCAAAGTACGCCCAGCGTACCTGGAAATTACGCCCAGCGTAATCCCAGACCCAGCAGCCTATAAATAGAAACCGAGATCAGCCATTTTCTCTTGTTCAAGCTCTTTCTTCTCTCTAGTTTTTGCCTCGATTTGCATGGCAATCATATCCCGAAGCCCTGGTATCATTCCCGAGCCCCGAAGCAAGTTACGAAGCCCCGAGGATCCCGAGAAGTGAGATTTCCGAGCCGAAGCCATGCCCGCGAGGAGCCCGGTTTTTGTGAAGATCTTCCAGATCTACGGAGAAACACTACTTCTGCAAGTCGTAGTGCTGCCCGATCATCTTCTGATCAAGTGAGTGTGTAGTCATTTTCTTCTAACACATTATTATGAAGTATTTTATACGGAATACGTGTACGTGTATACTTTGTTGATTATATGTGTGAATGTATATTCACTTTCTTCTATCTCATAGATTTGATTTTTTCTCTATGAAATACGTGTTATGTGTGTGTGCCTCATCTGTTATGTGGAAAAATGTATTGATCGAGCATGCTATATAGGTTTTAAACTTTGTATAAAAATGTATATTTTTATCTACTAATATGTTGGGTAGAACATGGGTAGATAATTAGTGTGTAATAAACAAATGAGAGACTCGATGTTGTTGGTGTTATTCTAGTCATTTAACAGAGTATGGATGACGACCACAGACTATTCTAGACAATCATGTGGAACGTTAGCAGGCTCATAACCTGTAGGTGTTATGAACGATGTGTTCACCGGTGTACACTACCCCCCACATGGTTGCCTTAGGACACTTATTGTTGAGGAAGCCCCTCTACAGTAATGTCCGTCCCGATGAAAAATCCTAAATTAAGTTCCTTATAATAGATGTTGTTTTAGGGACGTAAAGTGAGGATAACGGGAATGGATAATCGGGTTATTGTTGATTGTTGAATTTAAATATAATTATTTATTGTGGGTTGAAAACCCTATATGCTCACCAGGCTCCCAAGCCTGACCCACTTAGTTTATTTGTATTACAGGAAGTGGCGCAAGGGCATAAGATGGATGAATCATCAAGTTGTTTTGTTTACAAATCTGTATATGTATATATTTGTTGAATGACTTGTAATGTTATCGTTTATGCTTTATGATCTATATCGGAACATGACATCCCGATTTTTTATTATGAAATAAAATCATATTTCTTTATGAAATGTTTTGATAAAAATCTATTTTATCATGTTTTGTTTTTGGGAACAAATTCCGCATATCTTTTAAAAATCAAAAGGATTTACTCTAAAAATGTTTAAAAAGCATAAATGATACCGGTCTTTTCTGGCCGAGATTTTGGGGATGTCATAGTTAAGGAGAGGTTGCAAAAGAGGGTGGTCGTGAATTTTCTCACAAGGGTAAAGAGATGTTGGATCAATTGGAGAACAAAGAGGTTGTGAGGTTACATACACATTATTGAATCAACGGTTTTATTTGTTCATTCATGAACTGCTAAAGGACTATAGTTTTTTTTTTTTATGTTTTTCATTACTATTTGTGTATGCTATATCTTTGATATGGTATGGTAGGCTTTGAATTTGGTTTCCGGTTTCTTTTGAAAAGAAATTGGGTTTTTACTCTACGGTTGATAGAAACGTGGTAATCAAGCTATTGAATATTAAACACAGTTAGGGGTGAGCGCGGTGCGGTTCGGTGCGGTTATTAACTAAAACCTCACCACTAACTGCAATTGCGGTTAATCCATTTTCAAAACAGCTTGGTGCGGTTATTTTTGCGATGCGGTTAGGCAGTTATTTTTGCGGTGCGGTTTTGTTTTTTCTGTGTTGCGGTTATTAACTGCATGGATTTGGTGCGGTTATTTTGTGTGGTTTTTAACCATAGTTTAGAGCTCAAACGGTTTTAAGAGTTCAAACATATTACTTGTAATAATAATAATAATAATAATAATAATAATAATAATAATAATAATAATAAAACCATAATGTATAAGACAATTAACTTAAATCACAAACAATTAATATCTTAAAAACATCAAATTAATAGTAATTAACAATAAATTTCTTAAAATTGTTTAATTTCATAATTTTTCAAAGTTAAACATAACAAAAACCCATATTTTTGTATTCTAGTATTTTATTAATCTTTCATTCATGAAACGTGTCTTATTTTTAATATTTAATATATTAACAATTAATAAAAAAAAAGTTGTGTATAATAAATGCAGTGCGGTGTGGTTTTTTTGCGGTTTTTAAAAACTAATAACCGCACTGCAAATTTGCGGTTTTTGAAAAATAGAAAACCTCACCGTTGGTTTCTATTGCGGTTGCGGTTTATCGATTGCGGTTAATTTTAATTGCGGTGCGGTTTTTGCTAACCCCTAAACGCAGTACCATTTAACTATAACAAAAAAACATCATTGAAGGATTTTTGAAAAACGACATTGAAGGCTTCCGAACCCGCAAAACGGGGGACACTTTTCTAGTTATATATTAAGTTTTTTCAGATTAAATATTCGGTTTTATATAATTTTTTTCAAAAAAAGTAATAAATAAATAATAAAAACCTTAACTTTTTTTTGGAAAAAAAGTTTTACGTCTGACAAGTCTTATAAAACAAAATTAAAACTAATATTTAATCTGACAAAAAATAAATACTTTCAAAACCTCCATCAGACGTGTGGCCTCGTATGGGCCCCGGTTGTATAGAAGATGTTGTAGTCGACAGATACAAACTGATTTTAACGAAAAAATATCATGGCGAGGTGAAGGTGACATGAGAGATGAGACAAGACAACGCCACAGAACTTGGATCAATGCTTTTCAAGTTTTCATCAACCATCTCTGATCTCTGTGTTGTTAGGGCTAACAAAATTTGAAGGTCACGAATTTACCAATCAATGTCGCAATTTTAGGTTTCCATTCGTTACTTATCACCATCATCTTGTCTGATTCGGTAGCCCTGTTTTCCCCGGTAAGAAATCTCTCTGTCTCTCAGAACGGAACATGCATTTTGCATCTCGATTTGTTTACGCTGAAAAAACTATTCATCGGAAATCGATTTCATGTTAATTGTTCACCTGCACATTTCCTAATTGAGGCATGTTGTTCCCGGACTTTATTTTGATTTCCGTTAGTCGGTTACAGAGCCCTGTTTTTTTTCCTAAACGAGTCGTTTGCGAGATCAAAGAAGTTCTTCACTTCTTTGATTTTGATGAGTGACTTCAATTATAAATGTTCATGAATGTATATTAAATAATTTCATCATGTTTCACGATTGATTACACTTCCTTCTAATCATTGTCTTAATTGCTTGTTTAATCTAAGTCCTGGAAATGTGATTTTCCCTGTATATACCTATATTCATCACATGGTTTAGATTCGGAATGCAAGTTTATGGGCGAGATTAACCATCATTCACTACTAAGTGTATAACTCAGGACTAACCTTGCTACTGGTTTTGCAGGGTTTAGCGACAAGGACAATCATGGACAGGTTTACTAGTTCTCCACGTCTCATGATCGTATCAGATCTTGATCACACCATGGTAGGTGCTACATTCATGGAGATTCGAGAGTCCAATTCTTCACATTTAGATGTATCATGTTCCTAAAACTAAACCAAGACTAATTGCACCAATTAAGCCTACCTTTATGGACTTATTGCAGGTTGATCATCATGATCCTGAGAACCTTTCTATACTAAGGTTCAATGCGTTATGGGAGGCTAAATATCGCCATGATTCACTGCTAGTGTTCTCAACAGGAAGATCACCTACATTGTACAAACAGTTAAGGAAAGAGAAGCCCATGTTAACCCCAGACATAACCATAATGTCTGTGGGAACTGAGATAACATATGGTAACAACATGGTGCCAGATGAAGGTTGGGTTGAGTTTTTGAATAAAAAATGGGATAAAAAGATAGTCTCTGAAGAAACAAGCAAGATTCCAGAACTCACATTACAGGTATCAAAATCATTCATAGATAGCATCATAAATATTTATCTCCTCTCCAGTTAGTTATAACTACAATAATTTTGATTTTTTAAGCCTGAAACTGAGCAACGCCAACATAAAGCTAGCTTCTTTGTCAAGAAAGAAAAAGCTCAGGAAGTAATGAAGATACTTTCTGAAAGTCTAGTCAACCGAGGGGTGAGAATTGAACTTCATTTTTTAAAAAGTTTAATGACATATTTAATTATTCATCAATTTTTTTTCTTGTTTGTCAGTTAGATGTCAAAATAATTTACAGTGGTGGGATGGATTTGGATATTTTACCCCAAGGTGCTGGGAAAGGACAAGCTCTTGCTTATCTACATAAAAAATTAAAAGACGAGGGTAAATTACCCCAAAATACCCTTGCATGTGGAGATTCAGGGAATGATGCTGAGCTTTTCACCATTCCAGATGTCCATGGTGTCATGGTGAACAATGCACAGGAAGAATTGTTGCAGTGGCATGCTGAAAATGCCAAAAATAACCCTAAAATCATCCATGCAAATGACAGGTGTGCAGGTGGTATCATAGAAGCTATTGGTCATTTCAATTTGGGGACAAATATATCATCTAGAGATGTAACCGATCTTTCAGATGCAAAGTTGGACCATTTTGACCCTGCATATGAAGTAGTCAAATTTTACTTGTTTTTCGAGAGGTGGCGACGTGCAGAAGTTGAAAGTCCTGATGTCTATTTGAGCAACCTCAAATCTGTTTGCGTATGTTACTAAATGACCATTTTACCCTTACATTCCCAAGTAAAAGCAATCATAAGAATATTCATCAATCTTTATACATATTTCTTTATGCAGTCTGCTTCTGGTGTGTTTGTTCATCCATGTGGAGTTGAGCAATCTCTTCATGATTGCATTGATAAACTAAAAAACTGTTGTGGGGACAAAAAGGGAAAACAATATCGAGTTTGGGTTGATCAAATTTTCCCATCACAGATTGATTCAGACACGTGGCTTGTGAAGTTCAAGAAATGGGAACAAACTGGTGAAAAGCAACAGGGTTGTTTGACAACTGTTGTAGTTAGCTCAAAGGTAAGGGCTTTCAAAACTATCATTAATGACTATATTACCCTTTAGTGTTTCTTGATGTGTTTTTGTTGGTTTTAGGGGGTGAAACCTGCAGAAGGGCTGACTTGGATTCATGTGCATCAGACATGGATCAATACCACAACACAGAATACACAAAATGATTGGTTCTTATAATTAATGCTTTCACAAATCACAAACTAAACAACATGTTTCATAAATTAAGGTTAAAACATGTAACCTTTAGAAACGGGTGTAATGATTTTTAAGTAGGTTTGTTATGGACATTTTAATTATTATATAATGTTTATATATGATGAAACGATTATTACCAAATATTAGTTAGGAGGGAGGTAGCAAATATAGAAGAATATGACTGATCTTGTGTAAAGTTCTTTCGTTTGGTCCATTTGATCTTATCTTCTGGTAGATACATCTAACCTTGATGAACACAAAAAGAATATAGTACTTACAAGGATATGGACTAAAAAGTCATTTTTGACCTTCTGCCACACCAATCTCTAGAAAGAAAAGAATATTTATCTGATTTTTGTGAAGGAAACATTTTGCATAATTCCGTATATTAGAGGACAAAAGATGTCAATTTCATGTGTTTTAATTTTTATAGAAAATAAATAAATACATGCTCAAGTCGGCACTTTGATGGTCGAAACTCGAAACAAGAAAAGCAATGGCAAACTTTAAATCTAGTTTTTATTTTACCATAAACTATAATTATTCAAATTAAACATTAAAGATATAAACCTTGAAGGATGAAATAAAAAGGAGTTCTATTGATTATTTAAATTCTGTATTTATGCATCGTTGACGTCTATGGATTCAAATCTTCAGTGACATTAAAGATTTTGAAAATTCGTTAATGTTATTATTAAAATCCATAATTTCTTTGAAATAATCTAGATGTATTTTCGTCAAAACACGTCATATTGGCTAATTCATCACTGGCTGAAAATGATGTGTTTGTGTGTGAAACGTATGACCACCCGAAGAAAAAAGAACAATATTATTGATATATATTATCCCTAGAGTATATTTATTGATATAAGAATAAATTACACGAATCGTCCTTCGTGTATAGCTTAAATTGCATGTTTAGTCTATAATTTTTACTTTGAATTTGGACCATCCCTTAGTATATTTAATAGTTACACGTTTCGTCACGAATGACATAAAATGATTATATTGCTCTTACTAATTACTTTTTTATGTTTTTAATTCATTTGTTAAATTATTTTAATTATTAAAATATATATCTCTTCTCACCCCACTCCTACCACCCCTGAGCCTCTGTCCTCACCCCACCATATTCACTTATAATCCTTATATGTCACCTATTTTTGGTCTTTTTGTTACTGATGGGAGGAGACGCATAGAAACACAAAACACAAATGGGTGTTTGTATGTTGGTACAATACCGAAAAAGAGAAAGGACAACGGAGACAAAACACCTAAAGAACAACATTTAAAACACCCATGTGGGAAAACATCCAAACCACCATCACTTTCGCATATGGCTGAAATTAGGGATTTAAGATATAAAGAACGAATGTCGCAGAAGGAATCAAATATGTGTGTGTGCACGCACAAAATAGTAAATACATGTGCTTTATACAATAGGGAATTTTAGGATATGACTACAATGCTTCAGTTGTCATTGATCAAGAAGGAAATCAAAAAGAAAGTCGACTTTTTGGTACGATTGCCTGGGAATTGAGACAGTGTACACGTGCTTCAAGAACTCCAAAACTCAAGATTCGCAAACGATTTCTAAAACGGTAAGGGAGGTGGTTGGGGTTTTTAAATTTGTAAACGTATAATAATAAATAAATAAGAAATGGATAAAGGGTAAAATAGTCTTTTTATATCATGAGTGAAACATATAAGTTTAAAACAATCAAGAAAATGTCTGAAATAAAAACTAAAATTAAAAATAAAAACTAAACGAGCAATTTAGACCGTATACTAAGGACGATTCGTGTAATATATATATATATATATATATATATATATATATATATATATATATATATATATATATATATATATATATATATACACGACTAGGTTATAATGTGGATGGACAACTACTGTGCGGACGTGTGGACAATGATATTCTATGACAATTACTAAAAGAATAAATTGTTTAGTCATTTGAATACGGTCAACCTCACACAATTATTGTCATGTCATTGCATTTTCACTAATTCTTATTTATTTTTGTTCTCACACATCATTTTTCACTCATTTTCGCTCTTACAGAATACGACTCAATAAACATCCTAACAACATTCTGACAAAATGAGAATAATAATAATAATAATAATCTATAATAACCTTATAGACGATTTAATTAATGACAATGTGTGATAATGATAATAATTATGTAATATTGAACGTATTCACATTATCAAACACCATATTTTCTTTGTCATTCTTATTGAATAGAATTGTCCATACGTCCACACAATAGATGTCAATTCACATTTGAACCTATATATATATATATATATATATATATATATATATATATATATATATATATATATATATATATATATATATATATATATATATATATATAGGGAAGGGTTATTTGGAAAACAAAAAAACCTTAAAAATCAGAAAAATGCATAAAAAATACTTAGAGATTACAAAACTTTTTTTTTAATTTTTTTATAAAAAAATCGCAGTTTTTTTTAATAAATTCACTGAAAAAAAATCAAATTTTAAAAAAAAAATTAAAAAAAAATCAGCAAATTTATTTTAAAACATGCGATTATTTCATAAAAATTTAAAAAAAAAGTTTTGTGATCTCTAAGCATTTTTTATGCATTTTTATGATTTTTAGGGTTTTATACGGTTTTTTGTTTATATATATATATATATATATATATATATATATATATATATATATATATATATATATATATATATATATATATATATATATATATATATATATATATATATATATATATATATATATATATATATATATATAAACAGGATCAGGTGAGTATTCTTTTTTAAATGAGGACTCATGAGGACACCTTAAAAAAATCTAAAAAAAAAAATACAAATCATAAAATCGAGCATAGTACTACATTCGAGAGAAAAAAAAATTGAAAAAAAATGGATCATTAAAATTGAAGCATAGGTCATTTTTATGATCCACGATTCAATATATATATATATATATATATATATATATATATATATATATATATATATATATATATATATATATATATATATATATATATATAATCAAATTACATAAAAGATCTATTTTGTTTATTTTTGTTGTTTTAACTTCTAACCATTATATTTTTGTTTCATTAAGGAAAATAATCTAAATTTTATATTTCTTCTATGTGGATCAATTTGATCTAATAACTAATTTAATAACAGACTGTTTTCTAAAATTTAATAGTTAGACTAGAGGGTATGAGAGGGGTGTTTCCCTCATTTTTTGTGAGTCACACCATCTTTTTTTTCACTTTCATTTTTCCTAATCTAAAACTCAAGGAATGGGTGGGAAGCTCCCATCATTATTTTTTTTATTTTTAAAAAATATATATATTTAATACATATATTATACTCATTTTGTAAGGAATTAAAAATCATGAATTTTGATGTATTTTTATTTTTAGTAGATATATAATTTTATAAATATTTAAATAATAATAATAATAATAACTACCTAATAAATGATGAGAGAGAGTGCAGCACCCCTCCCCCCACCTCTTTCTCGTGGGTTGCTTCCCTCTGCCAGGGGGCGGTGTTCCAGTAAAAGGGAAGCCCTCCTGCTCCCCTTTCCCGCTCCATACCTTCCGGACTTATAATAAAAAAATTTACAGTAAACTTTCTATTAAAACCACAGATTTTTTTTAAAATTTTCGTTGTGGTCACTATAACACGTTAGAGAATGTCAAAACGTGTCAAAATGGTCAGCATATTAAAATTAATTAAACTTCGTTACCTTTTATTGAAATATAATTGGTAAACCATAAAAATAATTAAAATATACTGATTTTTATGTTTTGTTATATTGATTCTTCATTTTAATTTTCCTAATTCAGCCGGATTCTTCCATTTTGCTTTTCCTAATTCAGTTGGAGTCTTTGATGACATAATCTTAGTTTCCATATTAATATCAAAAGCACCAAAGTTTATATTCGTGTCAAAATGATTCGGATTAACCGAATTCTTGAATCTTGGATTTTTCCGTTATGATCCGAATTCTCGATATATACGATTCAAATTTGTAAGTTACTTTGTTATTAAAAAAAACATAAAATATTAAAAAAGGACATAGATAAAATGTTGAGGGACTGTTATTGTACCTTTTTCTCCTAAAAATCCAGTATCCATTTTGGACTCTACGAAAACATTAATATCAACCCTTTGATGACTCAAATATTACATTTATGCCCTTCTTCCTTATATGACCCCTTAAGACCTTGCGGATTCACAAGTTTGCAGCGACTCGGATGGCGATCGGAGGAAATCTCTCATCGGAATCCTTCTGTTTCACGGCTGTGTACCATATTCCGGCGATTTAGAAGATCGGATTAATCTTATTATCCTTTATTAATCGGATCGCTGTTTGCATAAGGAAGGAGAAAGGGCTCGGTGGTTTATGTGTGAGTTGAATCTGGATTTGGTTTTATACTTTTATTATGACGATTCGAAAAATCGTGATCCGGCAGTATACGGTGGATGGACCGCAGCCGTTGTTAGAAGTACAACATCCGTCCAACAATCGGTTTGCGGAGGTCGCAGGTGGAACGACGGCTGAGTGTGCGGCGGTCTGCTGCTGCTGCCCGTTCGCTTTCATGAACTTGTTGGTCTTAGCAGTTTACGGTGTTCCGGCTGGGCTGTTCCGGAAGGCGTTGAGGAAGAAGCGTCGCCGCAGGCTTTTAAAGAAAGGATTGTTGGTCCAAGGCGTAGATGTAGATGGTGATCGGAGCAGCTCAGACGCGGGTGAGTTATTGATTCATCATTCGATCAGCTACAACGTGACGGAACTGTTGATCGATTCGCCGGAGGAGAGATTTATGATGAAACCGATGGTGTTTGACAGTGAAGTGATTGAATTAGAGAATGAAATGTGGGACAAATTCTATGGAACAGGGTTCTGGAGAAGCATCTCTCAAAGAGTCGATTGAACACAACCAAAAGACGTCGTTCGGTTCGCCACCATTGCCGACCTTCTGTGAGTCATGCACATGTGACTTGTACGGTACGATTCATCATTGCATGCTGGAAATTTTTTAGAATTGATCTCTTTTAGTGTAGATATTTACCTTCGTTGCCATTCAGACTCTCTGAAGTTTGTCAATCAGACTCTCTGAATTTCAATTGAAGATTTTTTTTTTTTTTTTTAAATCAAGAAAATGAATTTTGTTTTCCAATTCATCGTAATTACGATTGAGTGAGCATTATTATTTATTTAACATTGTTTTGTCTGTGCCACTAAATAATAATGTCACATGGATCGGTTTTAGACAAAAGTTAATGTTTTTTTCTGCAACATATAAATGGTTTGTTGTTACATATTGTTAGTTCTTTTGTGTTTTTGTAATTATAATGATTAGTTTACAACTGGTGTTTTAAGATAGAAACAATGTGTATCGGGTCTATAAGACACATCTTGATGATTTTTATCATACAACCTGTAAAAGTAACATCTAAAGAGACCATTTAAGTTTTTAAATAGGTAATCCATTTATTAAAATATTAAAATATGTCAAGTTTGTTAAACATGTCTCATTTACATCTAGGCAAGAAAGTAAAAGTAAGTATGAGAATAGGAAATCCGTGTATCCTAGATTCATTGGTTATACGGGGGAAATGAAATGATGTTATCGCCACATCAGAAATTAAAAATATATTAGACTGTCATGGAGTGGGGTCTTCATGCCAAGGAGATGACATTATGGAACAATAGGCAACACCAACGTCATGTGATTTCTTTGTAAGGTAGTATATGGCAATTTTAAAGTAAATGTAAAAGTATTATGCTTCTTTGATGTTGATCCAAACGGTGGGGATACCATGGAGGCTTTGGACGCTAAACATTTGTACAAGCAATGTTTCCATAAGACACTAAATATGCATTTTAAAGCATTAGTGAAAGTGTTATGTTCCTTCAGTGTTGCTCCATACATCGGTGATACCATGAAGACTATGGAGGCTAAACGTTTATACAAGCCACCTCCATCGATGTTCAACACCATATTTTATGAGCCTACGTTTTGTAGCAGAGAGTGATAGTGTCATTGTATGTGTTAAATTGTTTAGGAGAAACCACTATAAGGCACAACATGTTTTTTATTCTCTATGTGGAGAGGGGTTTGACGTGGCAAATCTCTTACTTGTTATCGCCGTAGCGGTGAATCTGTGATGAGGAAGAAGATGTCCATCGAGGTTGTTCTTGAAAGGATTTGGTAAAGAAATGAAAAAGTATCTTAATGATTTTCCGTTCTGGGTCGACATGACATGTGGCGTTGAAACCATATTGTATAACATCAACATAGTTTGAGTGTACGTCACGTTGATTAGACCCTTGCAATGCTTACAATATATTTCCCAAATGTTTTTAATGTGATGGATAGATCGTATTACTTCATGAAGCCATGTTGAGGTTCCTTTCTATTTCTCTATGTCCCAAATGTTTTTAATGTATGTTGGAGACAAACATATCTAGTGTATTATTGGGGTACAATAAGACAACACATTAGGATCACTTGTTTTTACCACGTTGGTTAGCTATCTTGTAAATTTTATTTCTTTGATCATCCTCGCTTGGAATAATCTTTTAATTTCTCTTGGATGATCAAGTTTCTTTTAGGTGCAAATTTTTTTTTCTTTTGTTGTTTGTGTCTGAAACTTGAGACAATACTTAATTTGTAAGTAATTATATATTTGGATATGCCTATCATATCCTCGTGTTTCATATTAGATTTTCAATCTTTTTATACTAAAAGCAAAATTTTGGAATTTTATAAAATATTACTTTTGCTACTTTTTAAAAAGCCAGATTTTAGGGTTTGTGTAAATTTCAAATTTATTTGTGCAAAATTATATGTGCACATATAACTTTCTTTTAAATGGTTTTTCTAGTGAATTTGAAAATCTTATTTTTTTTTAATTTGAAAATCTAAAAACTTAAAAAAAGTTCATAGCTTTAAAAAATGGAAAACTAATATTTTATTAAAATTCTAAATTCTACTTTTATAAGAAAAAATTGAAAATCTAATTTGAATAAGCTTATTTTTAAGAGTTGGTTTAGCGATTCAAAAAGTAAAATTAGTACAAAATTCCACAAAATGGTCATAATTCTTTTCCGTTTTACCCTAATATAATATTTATGAAACTCTTTTTGCAGAGATAATATTTAGAGCAACATATCATTAGTTATCCTATTAAATCTAACATTAAAAGACTATTTTGCCCCTCTTTTATTTCATTATTACATGGAGGGCCTCTCTCACTCTCTCACACACATACATTCTCTCCATCTCTTTCTTTCATCTTTGGGTGTCAAAACCCTAATCTAAACATGTCACTCGGTTGATTAGTTAGCTCTTAAGGCTTCAGCGAAAGCTTGGTAACACGTCCTGTAACATTATGTTTCAGATTGTTTTGTGATTTAAGGCCCGTGGGCCTTAATCCGAGTATGAGAAGGTTTTGAGGCTTTGAAAGAGAAAGGTTTAGGCCTTTTTGGGATGTGGGTAAGGTAGGTTGTGTGATAAAAGAGTTCAGTTTGTGCTTTAGAGCCCAAATGTATTGTTAAAGGCGTTGGTGCGGGCTTTTCATGAATTTGGATCTGAGTTCGAGTGGGCTTCAAGAGGAATAAAGTTGATACAAGTGTGGGGCTTCTCTTTACCTTTTTGTGGATATAAGGATAGTCGGAAACGAATTTATAACGAAGAAGTTATGGCCTTCGGAAGTTTCATGGTTTCAGGATTAGCCGAGTACGTTGGGCGTACACAAAGCGTACGCGGGGCGTACTAGTGAAGAAGGCAGTACGTTGGGTGTACTGACCGGGATGGTCGCAAATGTTCTTTGGAGTACGTTGGGCGTACGCCAATAAGACCTGAACCCTATTTTAGGGTCTTGGACCCTATTTAAGCTCCTTATCTCATAACGTAACCCTAATATCTTCAACCTCCATCCCTCTAAACCCTAGAAATCGACCCTAAGCCTCCACTGGAGTGATTCTTGAGCTTTTTGGTGATTTAGTGAAGTTTTTGGTGCTTACTATAGAAGAAGGAGTTCCTTGAGGAAGCATTGCTTGGCTTGGAGCTTATGGATCCAAGCCCTAATCATATTGACCTAGCTCCAGGAAGCATAAAGTTTGAATCTTGGTGGCTTTCTTATGTGGATCTAGTGGGGTGGTGATTTGTTATGTTTGTCCTTGGAAGAAGAAGGAGCCTTAAAAGAGAATAGCTTGAGCATCTAGCTTTTGGATCTGAGTTATACACTTATTGTTGTATCTTCCAGAGGTATCAAGTTCGAAACTTGCTCATTGTTGTGCTAGTTCTTGTTTTGAGTCCATTTTTGGGTTTTTATGTCCCAAGCTTGGAACTTTATGAGTTTGATGAACTTCATAGTATAATATATGTCCTTATAGATGCTTTTAGAGTTTTAGTCATTTGGAGTCATAAAAATGAGATCTTGGTTATCAAGATCTCTCCATGCATGAGATATGAGCATTTCTGGGAGTAAAGAGTGAGTGTATTTGGGTTTGGGACTTTATCAGCCATGCAAAGGCTTAAAGTCACTGACTTTATGGAGTAAGAGCCATTAGGGAGTCCAGATTTTGGATTTGAGTTAATGTCTTAACTGATTAAGACCAAATGAGTAGAAAGAGTGAATCTGGGGAGTACGCTGAGCGTATTCCTGTACGCCCCGTGTACTGCCCCAATGTCGCCGATGGCCAATCTGGATTCGTGAGTATGCTGAGCGTACCAAGGGAGGTACGCCCCGCGTAACCTCATTGTGGACTTTTAGGCTAAGTCTCATTTTGGACCTTGAGTGTTGGGCTTGTTGCAATAGAGTTTTGGACCAGAGGAATATATATATATATATAAGTGCTTTGGGCCCTTGAGTTGGGGTTGCCATTTAGATTTGAGAGTTGGGCCTCGGGAGAGCCCATTTATTATTGGGCCCTGGTGGGCCCAATGGGTTTTAGGTTATTGATGAGCTGGTTAGTGGACTACCTTTAGACCAAATGAGTGAGAGTTTGGACTTAGTTCCTAATTGGGTTAACTATGGGTTTGGCACAGAGTTAGTGGCCGGTGCGTAGCAACAGCGTTTATAGGGGTTGTTCATCATCCGAGGTGAGTCTTCTCACTATACTTACCATGAGTGGTACCTTTGTGCGATTGAGATGTTTATTGTGCTTATCTGTGTATCTTGATATTCTGCATTATGTCTTTGTGATTTATGTTGAATATTGTTATTATGAGCTTACTGAGTTGAGACCGGAGGGTCCCACTGAGACAAATAGATTGGAGGGTCTTATTAAGTTATAGCCTAAAGTAGCTAATGAGTTGTGTGTGGTATTTTGGGGAACTCACTAAGCTTCATGCTTACCGTGTTATGTGATGTGTTTCAGGTTCTCCTCAGGATCGCGGGAAGGCATCGGTTCGATTGTACACACAAGAGAAAAAGTTATGTTTTGAGGATCCTGGATTATTAATCGAACAATTATGGAGTTGCGTTTTGTAAATTAAATAAATGGGATTTTTGGGAGATATGTTATGAGAATTATGTGGTTTTAAAAATGAAAATATTGGTTTGAAAATTTACGTCGTTACACGCCCATACTTTCATCTTTGTAAGAAACCTGAAATTCATAAATAATTGACTTAAAGAGGTTGTTGACCAAAAGATTAATTTGGTCATTTAGATGGATTTCATGAATTTGTGAAGATGCGGCTTCCTGAAATTAGTCAAGATAAGTCAAAGTCACTTTTATGAGATGAGATAAGTGGGTTTAAGAGAAGAAAAACAAGAGATTGTGCAATTACACCATAAAGGGTTAAATGAGAATTTTATGTCTTTAGTGGCAAGTTTGTGACTTTAAGGATTAAGACTCGTAGGCACTCAATCTAAAGTGACTTAATGGAGTTGTAGAACTTGTAACATACCAAAAATATTGACATAAAATTCCATTTTAATTATAGAAGAAGTATCATCCATTACGTGTTTCAAAATAGATATATTATAATCAGAGTATAAATCCCAGAACAAAGTCAAATACGGAACATAAAATGTGTGTGTCATGCAATCAACCCGAGCCCTTCCCTTTTGAAAACCAAAGTACCTGAAACATAAACTGAAAGTCGTAAGCACAAAGCTTAGTGAGTTCCCCAAGATACTTCATATCATGCATAACTAAGCACATAACGTACCCCACCCACTGAGTTACAGTCCCCGTCTACACTCGCATAATCATATAATCTTATAAACATTCAACACATGCGAAAAGCACAAAGATAATAGCATATTGTACAATCATCGAGCCACGCCCACATACAAATCGTATAAGCATAACCTGATACTAGCATACAGAATAACCATCGGGCCCCACCCAACTTACATACCATTACATACACATGCAAGAGTCACACAGACAACTAGCATCCTAACATAATAAACTATGGGTCGGCATTGGTGCCTTCGACCCACTAAACACAGTGAGGAGACTCACCTTGCACTGCCGAATCACACAAACGATCCCTGGTTGCTGGCAATCATCAAAACAACACCCAATTAACAATTGGGTTCCAATGCATAACCATAAATCCATACTTGGGGTAAAAATACCATTTTACCCCTAACCCAACATGAACCAAAATTGAGGCCCAAGCCCAAAACCAAAAGATCCACAAAGGCCCACTAATGGCCCAATTTTCCAAATTAGGACCAACCCCATATGGACATTATTCTAAGCCCATAATTTCCTTAGTACAATTTAGGTTACCTCGAGTACCCCCTTAGGACAAACTTGGTCCAAGACAAAAGTCAAAGTCAAGATTAACAATCCATGTTGACCCAACACACCGAGTTGACAAACAAAATCACCGTGTTTCTCCATCAACTTGAAACCGGGAAAAACCAAGCCAACACGCAGAGTTGAACAACAAACTCGCCGAGTTCACCCATGACCCAACAACTTAATACATTAAGCTGCCTTCATCAAATCCAAGAGCTCCAAAGCTTAGATCTCGACCAAAATGAGATCTATAAGGGTGAAGTTTCCAACTTTATCCTTAGGAACCACCGAAATGGGTCCAAACACATACCCTAGACTTAAAAGAGTGAGAGCTTAACCATTAAGCACTTAATCTTCAAAGACAAAGCCCCAAAATGCAGATATGACACTCTAGAGCTGGAAAACCATGTAAAGTTGCCAACTTTTTCATGCATGCCTAGGAGAAGTTCAAAAGCTCAAGAATGGATTAATAAGGGACTTAATGAATGCATGAAGCCCTTAAATCCATAAAGTTGGCACCTTTATGCCAGAAGAGACCATGAAAACCCAGATTTGGAAGAATAAGGCTTTGGGGCGCTCTAATCCCATCATCCATCCAATCCATGGCTAAAATATAACCATTTAACCCAAAAGAGAGATCTAAGCATCAAGCCATCAAGATAAGAGCTTGATACCTCAAACTCCTTACAAAATAGTTAGTGATTCTGGATCCAAGACTTCCTTCTCCAAGATTAGCAACTTCAAAATCTTCTAACTCCTTCTCAATACACAAAATGAACACCAAACTTCCTTCCAAGGCTCAAATGCTTGACAATGGAGGCTACAACTCGTTTTTATGGTTTTGATAACAATGGAGGCTGATAAGGTGTAACATCCCAAAATTTAAGACCAAAAATTTCATTTTTAATTTAATAATTCATAAAACGGATTATTAAAAACAACATGAAGTTATCTCATATCATAAAAACCCATAAGTCATATGTCTCAAAACGTGTCATAATATAATAATGTCAGGGTACAAAATCCCAAGAACATCACAGTGTGGAAAATCGTGTGTGCGATGCGCTGCTATCGTGCCGGCTCCTTTCCCTTCGAAGAAGAAGGACCTGAAACAAAAACTGAAATTGTAAGCACAAAGCTTAGTGAGTGTCCCCATCATACCACCTACCATACAATAATCATATTGTCTAACATATACGGGTACTGGACTACCCCTTCGGTCTCTTTCAACAGGTAACTGCCAAGCATATCAGGGTGTTGGACTACCCCTTCGGTCCTTTCGACCGGTACCGGGGACTATTTCACCTCTTACTTCTACCATACAACATTCTAGCTCATAAACACATAAGTCATATATTGTTAAGCTTATCCGAGTGTTGGCATACCCCTTCGGCCCTATCGACCGGTACTGGGGTCTATCTTACCCCTCCTACCACTATCACATAATATCATAGCATACTAGCACATAAAGCGTAACAGATAGTGACATACCAGATAATTATCACAAAGACAATCATCTATACTATAACTCTTATTAGTGGACCGACATTGGTGCCTTCGACCCACTTCTATTGGAAGGTAACTCACCTCAAATGTCGTGTAGCAGTTGAACTGTCTTCGGCTCTAGGATTAACTCCTCTCAAACTCCTACACATAAAAATCTCCTTTAATTACCCTTTCATACTTATAACCCCTTTAAGGGTCAACTCTGGTCAATGGTCAAAGTCAGAGTCAACATCCTTGTTAAAGTCAACATCCAGGTCAAAGTCAACAACCTGGTTGACTCAAATCGCCGAGTTGGTCCATCAACTCGTCGAGTTCCATGATCCATAAAACCCTGGAAATCTCGATCCAACTCGTCGAGTTCTTTTATGAACTCGTCGAGTTCCTCTTCATAACAAAATCAGGACATTTCACTCACAACTCGCCGAGTTCCTCCTTGAACTCGTCGAGTTCTTCAATCTTCCAAAACCCATAACCTATGTCCAACTCGTTAAGTCATCTCCTAGACTCGACGAGTTTGACCAGTAACAGAAAAGGTTGGGGGACCACTACCCAACTCGCCGAGTTGTATGAACAACTCGTTGAGTCCCCCCATAGTCTAAACCCATTCAATTGTTTCCATTCGGGTTCAATGCTTCCAAACCATGAATCTAGTCCCCTTGGACTAAGTTACCATGTAAAGTTGCTAACTTTATGTCCAAGCATGGTGCCATGAAGTTAGAAACACCAAAACTAAGCTATATAAGGGATCTAGGGCATGGGGAAGGGCCAAGGCTTGATAAAGCTGGCAACTTTAAGCCTCATAAGCTCATGAGTGTCTAGATCTGAAGTCAAAACCACATGATATACTCAAATCCCGAAAATGACTTCAATATGGCACAAAAGTAACAAAATACAACCCTAAATGAAGATCTAAGGAAAGGAAAGCCAAGGTATCAACTTTATACCTTAAATGAGTCAGAAATGCAGCTCAACTTTCGGATCTACTGGCTTCCTCTTGAATCCCTAAGTTTCTCTCCTCCTCAAGCTTCAAAATCACCAAGAACACACAACGATGGCTCAAAAACACTCAAAGGTGGAGTAGGGTTTCGTGGCTAGACTTTGAGGTGATGGAGGTTGCAAACGAGGCCACCCTTTGGAGGTTAAAGTGCTTAAATAGGGTGAAAATCTTGAAAATTAGGGTTTCACTCTGGCAGCCCTATTCGTCGAGTTGAGGCTCTCAACACGTCGAGTAGACTTCAAGTCCCGCTTCCAAATTCCATTCCTACTCGACGAGTTTGGGGCCACCAACTCGTCGAGTCCCTTTGCAAAAATGACAAATTTGATTTAAAATACATACTAGGATCCAGGCGTTACATAAAGACGCCACCCAAAGGAACTTAAAGTCTTTAAATAGGATGCAACACCTTAAAAATTAGGGTTTCCTTCCCAAATGCCAACACGCCGAGTTGAGGCACCTCAACACACCGTGTTGGTTCATTTAATCCCCGCGATTCTTAATTCCACCCTAAACACGCCATGTTGGTCCCTCCAATACGTCGTGTCCAACTCAAAATAATCTTTATTATCAACAATTTCTCCTCAAGATTTCAGGCATTACAGAACTCATCACCACCTCGTATGGATATAAGATTTATAGAAAACTGTGACATCCCCAAAATCTCGGCCAGAAAAGACCGGTTTCATTTATGCTTTTTAAACATTTTCAGAGTAAATCCTTTTGATTTTAAAAGAGATGCGGAATTTGTTCCCAAAAACAAAACATGATAAAATAGATCTTTTATCAAAACATTTCATAAAGAAATATAATTTCATTTCATAATCAAATCGGGATGTCATGTTCCGATACAGACCATAAAGCATAAACGATAACATTACAAGTCATTCAACAATATATACATATGCAGACTCGTAAACAAAACAACTTGATGATTCATCCATCTTATGCCCTTGCGCCACTTCCTGTAATACAAGTAAACTAAGTGGCTCAGGCTTGGGAGCCTGGTGAGCATATAGGGTTTTCAACCCACAATAAATAATTATATTTAATTCAACAATCAATGTGACATCCCCAAAATCACGGCCAGAAAAGACCGATTTCTTTATGCTTTGTTTAAAAATCAGAGTTACATTTTAAATGAAAGTGTTGCGGAATTTGTCCCAAAACAAAAATATGATAAAGATTTATCAAAAGCATTTCCATAGAAATGTATTTCATTAAAAGACTCGGGATGTCATGTTCGTACAGATCAAAAGCATAAACAGTACAATATAAGCCTTACTACATTATTTCATATCTACAGGCCTATATCCATAATCCCTCGTCCAAAACATCACATCTATGCTCATGCGCCACTACCTGTAATACATAAAACTGAGTGGGTCAGGCTTGGGAGCCTGGTGAGCACATAGGGTTTTCAACCCACAATAAATAAGTTTATTAATTTCATCAATCAACAATAACCCGATTACCCGTTCCCGTTATCCTCACTTTACGTCCCTAAACACCTATCATAAGGGACCTAGCCTAAGGATTATCATCGGGACGGACACTACTGCAAAGGGGATTCCTCAGCAATAAATGTCTTAAAAGCAACCATGTGGGGGATGGATTACACCGGTGAACACATCGTTCACAAACACCTACAGGTTGCGAGCCTGCTAGTGTTCCACTGGACTGTCTAGAAGAGTCTGTGGCCGTCATCCATACTCCGCTAGATGACAGAAACAACAACATCAACATCGAGGCCTCTCATCATTTTATCACACATCAGCTATTACATCTACCCATGTTTTACCCCAACATTTTCGTAGATATAAAATACATATACAGTTTTTCAATCATTGAAAACATGTATAACAATGTTCATCCAGCATAGATAGCAAGTATTCAGATAATATGCACACATAGCACGTAATTTATATAAAATACTTCATATCTATGTGTAAGCTGAAAGTAACTATGCACTCACCTGATTAGGTGGTGACTCAGCACTCGGACAGCGCTTCGATACTCTCAAAACGATATTCCTTCGATAAAACCTAGTATCGATACCACTAGGGTTTAGTTTAACGATAACCGCGACAAATTAATTAGTCCGAGTATTATTAAGCGTTAATAATACTCGATATAACTCATAATAATAGCCCAAATAATTATTTTAAGGACCTAATAACATTCCTATATTAAAACATAAGCTAAACTAAAGTTAGGGTAGGCGTAGCTCACTTACAGCGGGTTTTCTCGAAAACCGGGCTTCGCTGGAGCAATGTTCCCGAGCCGAAAGGCTCTTTTCTCGGAACTCCGGGAGCCTTGGGGCTTCCTTCAGGTGCTAGGGGGTTTACCTAGGCTTTTAGGGGGCTTAAGGAGCTTAGAGAGAGAGTATAGAGAGAGAAAGAAGAAGGTTGAGGGGTGAGAAAATGAGGGAACCCGGCACCTCTATTTATAGGGGAGAAATCTGATGGACTCGCCGAGTCTGAGTCATGACTCGCCGAGTTGGTGCATGTGGTGGCCTTCTGGTGGTGCCACGTGTCCAATTCTGGTGGTGCCACGTCACCCCCTATCGCGTGTCAGCCTTCGAACTTAGAAAAATCATAACTCTCGCATACGAGCTCCGTTTTCGAAGTTCTTTATATCCACGCGTAGGTAAAATCAAGATCTACAACTTTCATTTAGACTCCGTCGGCTAATTCTCGACCGATCTCAAATTTAACAGTAGGAGGCCTTTAGACTGTTAAATGACTGCAAAGAATTCGTAACTCCTTCATACGAACTCTGTTTTCGTCCATCTTTTTACCGTTGAGTTCCTATTAATGAGATCTTCAACTCTCATTTAGGTCGCGTAGGCCAAAAACCGCTCGAACTAAAATTCGAGTTTCGGGTCGTGCACTGCTAAGCCGAATCTTAGAAAAATCATAACTTCCTCATACAAAGTCAGATTTGGGCGTTCTTTTTATCGACGCTCTTAGTTTAACATATTCTACAACTTTTGTTTAGATTGCTAAGGATAAATCTCGCTCTATCGTAAATTCACTATTTACGCTTCCCGGTGTCGTGCCGGTTTTGCCGTAAAACTTCGACGGGCCATAACTTCTTCGTTATAACTCGGATTTCGGCGTTCTTTATACGTACGGAAACCTTGAGACATAGTCTACAACTTTATGTAGAGATATCGGGCTTATCTCACACTTTAATTTTGACGCTTATTTTTATTATTTATTAATTATACACTTATAATTAAATAATAAACACATAAACACACATAATTCACATAATACTCAAATATTTCATCTTTATTACTTCAAAAAGAGTTACAAGAGTTGACCTAGACTATTACATTGACAAAAATGCTTAGCCCTGAAACCCGGGCGTTACAATCAACAATAACCCGATTACCTATTCCTGTTTTCCTCACTTTACGTCCCTAAAACAACATCTATTATAAGGGATCTAATCTAGGATTTTCATCGGGACGGACATTACTGCAAAGGGGCATCCTTGGCAATAAATATTCTAAAGGCAACCATGAGGGGGATAGAGTACACCGGTGAACACGTCGTTCACAACACCTACAGGTTATGAGCCTGCTAGTGTTCCACAGGACTGTCTAGAATAGTCCGTGGTCGTCATCCATACTCTGCTGAATGACTAGAATAACACCAACAACATCGAGACCTCTCATCTGTTTATTACACACCAATTATCTACCCATGTTCTACCCAACATATTAGTAGATAAAAATATACATTTTTATACAAAGTTTAAAACCTGTATAGCATGCTCGATCAATACATTTTTCCACATAACAGATGAGGCATACACACATAACACGTATTTCATAGAGAATAAATCAGATCTATGAGATAGAAGAAAGTGAATATACATTCACACATATAATCAACAAAGTATACACGTAACACGTATTTCGTATAAAATACTTCATAATAATGTGTTAGAAGAAAATGACTACACACTCACTTGATCAGAAGATGATCGGGCAACACTACGGCTTGCAAAAGTAGTATTCTTCGGGAGATCTAGAAGATCTTCACAAAAATCGGGCTCCTCGCGGGCAGGGCTTCGGCTCGGAAATCTCACTTCTCGGGATTCTCGGGGCTTCGGAACTTGCTTCGGGGCTCGGGAATAATACTGGGGCTTCGGGATATGATTGGCACGCAAATCGAGGCAAAAACTAGAGAGAAGAAAGAGTTTGAACAAGAGAAAATGGCTAATCTCGGTTTCTATTTATAGGCTGCTGGGTCTGGTATTACGCTGGGCGTAATTTCAATTTACGCTTGGCGTACTCAGTACGCTGGGCGTAACTTGGTTACGCTGGGCGTACTTTGACGTCACTGCATGCGTCAATTGGTGGCACTCAAGTATTGTTCAGACAAGTTGCATCCCTCTGAGTACGTTGGGCGTACTCAAATTACGCTCGGCGTAATTTGACTCGTCAAACTTCTAAATTGCGTAACTTTCGCATACGAGCACCGTTTTTGACGTTCTTTATATCCACGCGTAGGTCAGACCATACTTTACAACTTTCATTTAGACTCCATCGGCTAATTTTGACTTTTATTTTTATTATTTATTTTTAGAAGGCCGGGACAGAAAAACTTCGTTATAAATTCATAACTTCTTTGTCTGAAGTCCGTTCTCGCCTAACTTTTCATCGTTTCGCTACTAACAATGAGATCTTCGATTCTCGTTTAGATTGTTTCGGCTAAAAACCGCTCGATCTCAAATCGAGTATTCGGGCTGCATACTGCCAAGTCGAAACTTCAGAAAATCATAACTTCCTCATACGAAGTCAGATTTGAGCGTTCTATATATATTTGGAAACCTCGTTTCGGCCACTACAACTTTATGCAAAGATATAGAGTTTATTTTACACTTAAATTTTGACGCTCATTTTATTCTTAATTCATTTAATTATAATAATTAAGAAAATAAACACATAATTCACAAATAATACATTCTTATTATTTCAAATTGGGTTACAAAGGTTAACCTAGACTATTACATTGCTAAAAATGGCAAGCCCATAAACACGGGCGTTACAAAAACGGAGATAAGATGAAGAATATATTCACTTGAATAACGTATTTCTAGACTGTGGTCACGACGTGACACATAGGTGGTCACGACGTGAGGAACGCTGCATCGCAATCCCATGATCTTTTAGTGTTTCTTTCATATTTAAACCTCATAAACTCGGTTTTAGGGTTCATTATCAGCCCCCATCACCCTTAAGCTCAGAAAACCCTAACCCTAGCCTCTCTTGGGGATTCTTGGCTCATTTTGGTGCTTTTGGTAGCTTGAAGAAAAAGAAGAAGGTGTTATAGAGTGTTGATCCAACAAGGAAACCTCATCATCATTTTCTTATGAAAATTCTAGACCTTTGTAAGTGTCCAAGATTCAAACTTTATGCTTCTAGGTTGCTAGATCTAACTTCTTGTCCCTTAATCTTCAACTTTGAACAAGTTTGAGTGATGGGTTTCCATAAAGTTAGGAACTTTATGGATCCTTGAATCCTTTTTAGTGTTTTATGGTTTAGATTTGGAAATCGGTTGTGTATTGGAAGCCTTGCTTGAGTTTTGGATCATTTTCTTGGTTTTTGACCTAGGTGGGGTAGAGGACATGCATGTCCATAAAATTTGACATTTTAATGAACCTTTGGATTCCCTATTAGCTTTTTGGAAAGTGGGAGTTGAAAAATTAATGGATTAATGACTCAAATTATTAAGTTGGTGCTTTAGACTGCGGTCACGACGTGACCAGGGAGGATTCTGCGACTATATTGTCCTGTTGTGCTCACGACGTGACCAAGGAGGGTTCACGTTGTGATTCTTGTTGATTGAGTTGTCCATGACTGAGTGGATGAGTTAGGGAGAGACGAATTGGAATCGGGATGAGTGTGTCCTCATGTTGTGACCAAGGATTGGTCAGAGCGTGAGGGTCAACTGTTGGTATTATTAGCTATTAACTTTGACTTTGACCGTTAACTTATTGACCTGGGTTGGCTTTTGGTCAAGATTTCTGGATTTACTGTGTAGACTAAGATTGGACCTTGTATGTTCTGATAAAAGTGTTGTAGCGTCTGTTGCGGGGCATTTAGATGTGGTTTAACCGATTTCGTGAGACAAGTGATTTTTCTCACTATACTCTATATGATGCTAGTTGTCTTTATGACTCTTGCATTATGTGTTAGGCTATGCCTATTTGCATGTTGGGTTAGGCCCATTACTATGTTGGGTTGGGCCCATTTGTATGATGGGTTGGCCCCATTGATATGTGGGGGTGGTCATGTTATTATGAGTTGGGCTCAAGATGCGGGTTGGACCCATTGATATGTATGGTATGTGGTATTTTGGAGAACTCACTAAGCTTTGTGCTTATGTGCTAGTTTAAACATTTTCAGGTACTCCTAGTTCCAGAGGAAAGAGCCCGACTTGACTGCACAACATCCCCTGATGGATTTTCCGCATTGATTTTATTTATTTTACTCTGATGTTTGAAATATATATTTTACCCTTATTGGCTTTGGAACAAATGTTTGTATGGATTTAATGATTTAAAATGAAAAATTTGTTGGCCTTTTTGGGATGTTACATAAAACGGGTTTAAAACGAAGAAGTTATGATTGTTTGAAGTTGGAATGAAAAATGGTTAAAGTTGGCATTTGTGAAGTGCAATCAGCACGACGCAATGATGTTTCTAGAACAAATATTTAATATGTTAAACTAGGGATGAGCATATGGACCGGGAAACCGGCCGGAACCGGTACCGGAACCGGAACCCGATGGAACCGGTCGGGCCGGGACCGGGACGTTATTTTTGTGGATTTTTGGAACCGGGAACCGGAACCGATATAACCGGAACTGGAAGAACCGGCAAAAACCGGAATCGTATGATGCTATTTTTTGAGGACCGGTTCCAACATTTGAAGACACGACAAAAACCGGTAGGAACCGGGAACCGGTAGAATCGTCGGGCGGGTCGGTTCTTGATTTTGGCCAAAGCCGGTTCCCGGTTCGGTTCTTTTGCTCATCCCTATGTTAAACCCCTTTTCTCGAACTCATTTCACAAGGTTTGATCTAAAGCTTTGCGGGAGCAATTTTTGAAGGCATGAGATTGTTTGGAGATGGATAGAATCAAGGGAAACAAGTGCATCAATTGAAGATTTGGATCTGATGGTAGTTAGTTTTCACTAACTAACAATGTGAGTTATAACTATCAATAGAGTATGATTATATGATTTATAATCTATAAATGAGTATGAATGCATGATTAGATGTTAGTGTTATTATGTTAAATACATACAAGTTAGTAGATGAATGCTTAGTTCTAGTACTTAATGAATTGAGTACTAAATTGATAGTAAAAGATTTCTTAATGAAATGAGATGATAGATTGTTTATGTGCCAAGTAGCATGAAAGACTTTGGGACAACCATAACATTCACATGAAAGAATATGAGCATATAGAATTGTAATTCCTTAGGGAATAGAGATATGTGATTCCTTCGACAATAATGATATGTAATTCTTTCGAGAATGTAGAAAAATGATTCATTTAGGAATGTAGAAAGATGATTCCTTTGAGACCTCAAGAAGGCTACAACAGTGCCTTAACCATTATACCATACTTCCTTTTGTGTTTTAAATCCATCGAATACACACACACACACACACACACACACACACACACATATATATATATATATATACACACACACACACATAAAATTTGCAGAATATATATATTTCACAAAATTCGGTTTGGTTCGGTTTTTCTTGATTTTTACATTTTATAAAACCAAAACCAATATTTCGGTTTTTTAAAAAACCAAACCAACACCGTCGTTTTTTATTACAGTTTTGGCTTTGTTGGTTTTTTGGTTTTTGGGTTCGGTTTTTCTCATCCTTAGTTATAAAGATTAAATATGAACAAAAAATAAGTTACATGGTAAAATATAAAAAAAAAAATCAATAACTAAATATATACTCTCTAGTCTCATATTTATTATCCAATTTTAACTTTTAAAATATATTTTTTTTAAAATTTACCTTAAGTATTTTTATTTGTATTATAAATTACTTGATGAGACTTATAACTATGAAAAAAAATATTTAAAACACAATCCAATTATATATTTTACATCAAATATTATATTTCAAAACAAAAATATTTAAAGTCTAAGGTTAAAGGACAAATATTTCAAAAATAAAAAATAAACAACAAATATAAGTTAAAGTAGTATAAAATAAAAAATACATTAACCTATTAATCATTTAATCCATTTTCCAAATATAAGTTAAAGTAGTATAAAATAAAAAATACATTAACCTATTAATCATTTAATCCATTTTCCAACTACATAAGAAATATTTCGGGTCAATCAAATCTGCCGGCAACTTTTTCGATCCATTTTCCAACCCGTCGACCTCTTCATTTTGCAACGGTTGAACTTTAGTAGTTAAAAGAAATTGAATAAAAGATAAAATGGTGGAACATTTTTGTTAAAACATCCAAAAGCGAAGTAGTTTCACTGAATTCGATTCTCCATCGCTTTCCTCAACACGCCATCATTCTCTCTCTGTTTTATGTCTCATCACAATTCGGTGGTTTAAGAACCATCACGATGATATCTGGATACTAATTTTCCCTTTGCAAGAAGGGAAAATCCTACGAATTTGATCTTCAATTTTCATGAGAGGTTCTTAAAGTTCTTGATCCCCTTTTTTCGAATATCACGTCTATTCCCATGGAGGTAAATCGATTCCTCTATCACAATAAGCTGATCTATGTGCTAAGCGATAGGAATTTGATTAGGGTTTTTGATATTTAACCTTTGTTTTTACACCTTATGGGTTGAGCTGTTTATCTTCTAGGGTTCTCATATTTGATTACTTATATGATACATCTGTTATTACGAGTTTGTGGTGATCGGTACTAGAAATTGAAGTCTTTGAGTTATACGGAAAGAAATTTGTGGGCAATTTCAGGGAATCACCTTAGTCTGCAGTCTTGATGGTGGTTTTAGGGAAGAAAAGTCTAGGGTTTTGATATTTAGTTTTGTGAAATTGAATTCAGGGTTTTAACGACGAGTTAAACAAATTCGATCATACTTTGTAAACTTCGTTTTGGTGTCTTCTCTTCTTCATGTTATATCTAGGGTTTTGTAATGTCTAAGGTTTCGGAAAAGGAGGAGGGCAAGAACGATAGTCATCTGACATCAGCTGCAGCTTTTGTGGAAGGAGGAATTCAAGAAGCTTGTGATGATTCTTGTAGCATTTGCCTTGAGGCTTTCTGTGATAGTGATCCTGGCACGGTACTTAATTTTATACTTACTACATTTATGCCATTGGATTTTTTTTCTACTTTAGAAGCTCTTAAACTACACCATTTTTGGCAAAATTAAACTTTCCATTTGTTGCAGGTGACTGGATGCAAGCATGAGTTCCATCTTCAGTGCATTCTTGAATGGTAAGGCCTGAAATATATCCATATTTTGCATACCCTATGAGTTAAAAAAAAACTGATTCAATATCTTTTTTATAGGTGCCAAAGAAGCTCAAACTGTCCAATGTGTTGGCAAGCCATCACCCTCAAGGATCCTACCAGGTGATTGTCCAATTCTTGTAATTTACATTTGATTACTATCTGTTTAGTGTTTACTCTGTTTTGTGGGTCCCATCCTGATTGTGAAAATGCTGACATGTCACTGGTTAACATGAATGTGCAGTCAAGAGTTATTAGAGGCAGTAGAACAGGAAAGACGCATCAGGTTCAAGCCTGCAAGAACTTCAACAATATTTCATCATCCCACTCTCGGGGATTTTGAACTACAACATGTTTGTCATCCATCATTTCTAAGATAATTTTTAAAAAGACGTTTTTTTTTTGTTAACATGAATTATTTAACATTTGTGTTTCTATTTCAGTTACCGGTTGGTGTTAATGAGGGTGAACTTGAGGATCGAATTATCCGGCATTTAGCGGCTGCTGCCGCCATGGGGAGGACCCACCATGTGAGTAGAAGGGAGGGGTCAAGAAACCGGTCAACGGGTCATGGTCAACCACAGTTCTTGGTTTTCTCTGCTAACCCTAATGCACCTTCATCTGCCACTGATCCAGGTGGAGTGGAAGGTGAACCTGTTGGTGTCACTTCAGCTAGCCCATCTGTTCCACTTAGGTCAACTTCAGAAACAGCTAACATATCCAATAGTCAACAAGGGACCTCAGTTATACATAGGTATTTACAGAAAAGATTAATCTTTCTTCTTTGGGTATGTGCATGTATGAAGTGGTATGGATAGTTGTTAGCTTTTTCTTAATTGGGTATTTAGAAAGTGTTGATTTTTTTAATTGGGTATTTAGAAAATTTTGATCTTTCTTCATTGGGTATTTGCATCGATACATGTATGAAGTGGCATAAATATTTCTTGACCTTTCTAATTTGGGTATTAAGATTTTAGAATGTTTTGATTTTCTTTCATCGGTTATTCACTAAGTTGTGATCTTTCTTCATTGGGTATTTTCAAAGTTCTGATCTTTCTTCATTGGGTATTTACAAAATTGATCTTTTTTTTTTGAGTATTTACAAAGTTTTGATCTTTCTTAGTTGGGTATTTACAAAGTTTTGATCTTTCTTAATTGGATATTTACAAAGTCTTGATCTTTCTTCATTGGGAACCTACATGTATGAAGTGGGATGAGTATTTCTCGACTTTTCTTATGGGTTTATTGGAAAGTGTACACTTTTGACTTTTGAGGTCAAACCTGATATGTTTTTTTTAATTATATAGTTGGCACCTAAATGGCTGAATGTTACTATTTGTTGTAGGATTTATGATCAGATTTTCCATTAATTTTTATATTAACTATGATGTTATGATCTTTTTGATTTTCTTGGAAATCAAATTGTATTTCCTGACTGAATCATTTGGTTTTTCTACAGAAGCCCAAGCAGTCAATTATCTCTTCCTGATCAAGATCAAGCTGGTCCTTCAGAGTTCCAAACAGTTACAAATTCATGGAAATCAAGATTTAATGCAATTTCAATGAGGTTAGGATTTGCTAAAAAGCTTATTTTTTAATTGTTAATTTGAAAAAAGTAGATTAATTTTTTTTTCCTGAAGATATAAGGAATCACTATCAAAGAGTACACGAGAGTTGAAGGATAGGCTTTTCAACAAGAGTCCATCCATGTCAAACATTGGTTCAGAAGACAGGAGAGAAGTGAATGCTGAAATTGAAAATGTGTCCCAAAGGATGGAGTTCCTGGAAACCCATGAAGATAATAGACAAGATCATGATCATAATCATGATCCAGCATCTAATGACAATAATACCCCTGCTACCGGTCCAAATGCTGCTTCAAACTAATATGTTCAACTCATTTGACCAATCAAAGATTTCATCAGTTATCTGCAAAAGTGGCTTTTTAACACATGGTTTAATATTTCACAACTTTCTTTTTCTATCTGCTTGTGAAAAAAAAAAAAAAAAAAAACCCTTCATATAGAAACATAGATTTGGTATGGACAGCATACGTTAATTACATGATTGTTTTGTTTGGAGGGTTTGTGTTGAATTATTTGCTATACCATTACTATGGAGAGATCATGATATTGGGTCAATCTCATTCTTGATTCAAGAGTACTTGAAGATTGTGATTGTTACAACAATCTCATTCTAAATTGAATGAGTTCTTTTTTTTAATGGATTATTACAAATATAATATTTATATAGATCGAGGGCCCATTTAAATATACCTAAAGATAAAGTAATGCATAAAAGTCTCTATACAACTAGTAAATGACATTCGACACAGTTATAACGTTGTGTGTCGTAATCCTCTCTTGATCGTATGCCCCTTCCTTCAACATCAACTACATGTTTTTTGAATCATGACACTCTCATTGAGATGGAATACAATCATTCTTATATGCCGACCAGATTGACAGTTGTCCATCACTGGTGGTTTAATAATCATCAGGTTATTAGAATTTCCCATTCATATCATAGGATTCTAAAAACTTTTTAGTATTTCAAGGTCATTGTTGAGTCACCACAAGATAACCATAGCATTTCAATTTCATTAGGCTAATGATTCGTCAATGGCATTATTGATATAATAGTCGTGTACTTAAAATGTGTAGTCCGTGACAGTATATTGTCAATTTTATATTTTATCCAATTCTTTTATGTACTTTCCCCTCCGCCCAAGGGGTGAGTCATGTAGAAATTCTACTACAAAATTGAAAAATACTCATTATATATATATATATATATATATATATATATATATATATATATATATATATATATATATATATATATATATATATATATATATGTGTGTGTGTGTGTGTGTGATACACTCCAAGAAAAATTAATAAGCGTCATTATTAACAATTGCATACATACTTTCTAAAAAAGGCGTTCATGTATTTGACATTGTTAACAATCAAGGAATAATGTTCTTGCCTATTTTTCATGGGAAACCTTGTCACATGCTCGAGATAAAGCATAATATAGCTTATCAAATCTTTCTTTGATATCTGTCTACTTATGCTTTGCATTTTTTCTTGAATATCCATTCATTATCTCTAGCGCTTTTGGACTTCATTCGTAAGGTCATGGCTAATTGCAGAAAATAAAGGTTGTGAAACGTGTTTATGAAGACCCTTTTAATGTCTACATGAATGGCAGTGACCTTGTCATATATAATAACCAAGTGTTCCAATTGACCCATAATCCATTCAACCTCATTAAAAACATGTCCAAGAGTACGACTGTTGAAGACTGACCGAATACCTCCCGAGTTCCAATCACACTTGCTACAGCAACTGCAACCTAGGAACCTTCTATATAAGGAGACGATCTCGAACCACTACCCTAAGATTCATGGTATGCAGATGGCATATAATCCGAACATAAGCAGAAAATATAAATCCAAGATACACTTACTCATACCAATGCAAGACAATAGCAATAAAATCATAAATAAAAACTGATATGAAAGCAAAAGATACACACCTGCAACATCGGAAGCTGCTCGTGTCTCCTCTATAGTCAGTTGGAAAGCCCTGTTCCTCACTGCCGGTGCCTTTGCCCGACCCTGACGGCCGTCGGTGATCCTCAATGTTGTAGGGGCAGGTGCCATCACCTGTCCCAATGCAGCCAAACTCGGACATTGGGCCTTATTGTGGCCTCGTTGATTGCAATGAAAGCATATTAGGTCTAATCCCTGGGTGGTGGTAGCAGTACGACCCCTGCTATAATGACTGATTCGGCCGATTCGGCCGCACTTGAAGCAACCCGAATCACCACCACTGTCACTCCTACACGCACCCTCGTGTGTCATGTCGCACTTGTCACATCAGCTATGCTCCTGATGACCCCTTAATTTAGAATCCGATACTGTGGGCCTCTTGCCCGATCCCGCGGATGTTTGAACCCCATCTGGCCTCCTCTTCCTCTTCGCCTCTATGTCGATCTCCCTCTCCCTGGATCGAGCGATCATATCCTCCAGCATCTTGCAACTGGCCTGACTCACACTGCCTAATGTCACTCCTCAACATCTCGTGATATCGGGCCTTCTTTATCTCCTAGTCCGCCACATATTGTGGAAAAAGAAAGGCCCTCTCCCTGAACTTGACGGTGATTCCAGTCACTGTCTCAATCGTCTGCCGGAGGTCCTGGAACTCTCGTGCCAGCTGTTGCACCTCAATCACCAGTGCAAACTCGGCTCTGAACCTAGCCGAGAAGTCACTCCATGCCATCGCATCAATAGCGAGATCATCTCTAATATCATGTCCAACCTCCTCCCACCAATCACACGCTTTATCCTTCAGAAGACAGGAGACGAGTCGGACCTTGTTCCCCTCGGGACATCGGCTAGTACAAAAAGCATTGGCAACATCTGCCAAACACCGACTGCTAGAAATGGGGTCCTTGGCCCCATGATAGCCTGGAGCTCCACAAGCTCTGAACTCCCAGAATGTCAACGTGCGCACCCCCATCATGGCTTCCATTTCAATGCGAAATGCACTTAGCCTTTCATCAAGAATCTATAATATACCCTCCTTGACCGTACCGAAGATCACAGGAATCTGGTCAATGATATTGCGCGTAGTCCCAGCTGAAATAAACTCTCTCATCTGATCATCAAGCTATTCGGCTCCAGAGCCCGAGCCTGATCCCTCGCCGACACCAGAACTGCCAACTGGTCTAGTATGTAGCGTCACCATGCAGCAACATATCATAACAACCATTAGAATACTCGTCACTATCGAGGGATCACACACACACACACACTACAAGTTCCATGGTTTCGTCTCAACCCTCCTTGACTCGAGTACGGATCCTCTGCTTTCAGTAGTACAGACCCATACTACCTTCCACATCTATCCATACTTTCCTCAAGAATTGCCTCGACTCACCAAGTTCCTTTCACTACTACTGCTCCCAGCGCTAATCTCATTCTAGGCTTACCCTAGGGTAATCTCCTACCCATTGTCCACCATCAGCTGCATAAGAGGTCCATGCTATCTCCCCCTAACTAGCTCTCGGATACCAATACATATTACTAAGACCAGATAATTCTTCGAAGGAGAGGTCTCTCCCCACAACGGTTAGACTCAAACGAGAGCTGCGAAATAGGGCTAAACCTAACCTTCTGAAATTATTTAGTCCTCGTAATATGTAACTTAACATATTTGTTTACTATTTATTTAAAGATGACTAGAACTCCTAAAAGCACAAAGCAAGCAAGATTCGAGCATTGAGTAACCTAAACTAAGCATATCCTATTCAGGCCATCATATCATTGACTAATCAGTACTAGCATGCAGTTCACTAAGAACATACAATAGGCATACAAGGCACCCTTCCTAGATCCTTAGCCCTAATCTGGTATGCAGTTCTCATATACCTACATCAGGCATACAAGGCATCTTTCCTAGATCCTTAGCTCTAATCTAGCATGCAGTTCTCATAAACATATCATATCATAACAAACATGTATGGGTAATTTGGGAGAACTTACTTGAGCTCGGTTGATTGCATGCACCACACCCTTTTTCTCCTTTTGAAATCCTTTTTATAAAAATGATTTTCTTTTGAAAATTTTCATACCAAGTTCTCAGTTTGAGTTCGAACACACCCGAGAGTGTGCCCGAATCCCTCAAACCAAGGCTCTCATAACAACTTGAAACATCCTAAAAATACGGTCCAAAAATTTCATTTTTAATTATTAATAAAACCATAGTTATCAAACCATTCCATCAAAACATGAGTCAAAGTATTTCAAAACATTATTATTAGTGTTTCCAAATCAAAACATCAGAGTAATATCCCAGGCTAAACATCATGGTGTGTGCAATACAGTCACCCCAAGCCCTTCTCTTTGCAACTGGAAGTACCTGAAACCAAAACTGAAAACCGTAAGCACGAAGCTTAGTGAGTCTCCCTAAACTACCACATATCATACACATAATCACATAAATTGGACCCCCGCCCCTTCAATGGGCCCCGACTGACATATGACAATGTCCTGCATCAGGCGCCGCCTGGCATCGAGCCGCACTCGGTATAAAGATATGTTTCTCCCAGGCACCGCATGTCACTGGGCCCTGCCCGCTATACACATACAACAATATAACATAATCATGCTAGCACATAAAGAATCATACACAGTACTATATGTTCCAGTCCTAAGGCCTCGCCTATCATGGGCCCCACCCCTACTCTGCTAGTGATGAGATATGGAACCCCGTCCACACCCAGCTAGTGATGAGATACGGGACCCCTCCCACACTCACCTCCCTACCAGACGCATACAAGTATCACAAAGACAACAAGTATAACTAAACACGCATACCTTCATCGGGTACCACTCGACATCGAACCTGTCACACCCGCAAACCGGAACGGCGGAAACTTTCGGGGGCGAAGGACGTCATGTTTAGTATCACAACACATGCATCATAGTAATCAAAGTAACAAATAACCATTACATTAATATAGTGTTTACAAAGTATGTGATTCACAAAAGATAGATTCCAAAAGTAAATAACAAAACAAGACATGAAGCTACTAAACTCCATCTTCTGAATCCCAGTGCATGTACCTATCTACTAGTCTCCTGAGAATACAAGTTATTTTGAAAGAGTAGATTAGCATTTTAGTTGGCGAGTTCATAAGTATTTAAGTGATGAAAAGTAGGTTGTAATTTCTCTTAGAAAAGTTCGCCTGTTCCTCCAGAAAATCCTATATTTTCTGATATGATGATTGAAAGTAAAAATGACTCTACAATTCCTTCTATGAGTACTAAATGGATACAAGTTATATACAATTTAGAGTAAACAAACAATCGATTGTGTGAATCTGCCCTAAGCCCACAACCAAACAAGAAACAGGGAATGAGGCAGAAGTCACACATCCCATTGTTTGTTATATCTTCACTGTATATAACCATGGTACATTCATTTGGTACTTACGGAGTTAACTGTAATAGTTATTTATATTTGATGAAACATTCTTTAAGAAAATCATATATTTCCTTTAGTAAAAATAGTAACCACAATAGTTCCTTCTATATTCACTTAGTTTATACAAGCTATATATAATTTAATGTTGAACGGACAGTTAAATAGGTGAATATGCCCTAAGCCCACAACCAAACAAGGAACATGAAGTAAGGCGGAAAGCACATATCTAACTGCCTAACGGATATTAATTATATATAACCCTGATGTATAAACTAAGGTACTATAGAATTAACCACAAAAAGTGTTTTAAGTTATACTAGTTTAATAAAATGAATTAAACCCTTTTACCGATAGGTTTCTAGTTTAGCCTACTAAATGTTCTATCTGAAAATTATGTTTTTGTACTAGAAAACGGTATATTAAATTTGTATACCATGACCTGACCCATACCTGGTACTCCTTATGATTACTTGGTGTATACGGAATATATATATATATATATATATATATATATATATATATATATATATATATATATATATATATATATATATATATATATAACTAAGATTGAATAGATAGTAGACTGAGTGAATCTACTCTAAGCCCACAACCAAACAAGGAACATAAAATGAAGCGGAAAGCACACATTCTACTGTCTACCGGACCTGATTAATATATATCCCTTATGTATCTACCGAGGAATCATAAAGTTAGCATTATAGGCCCCTTCTAACTAAATGTACTAAGACTCGACTGTTCTGTTTGTCTTTTGTAATGATGTAAGTTTTCCCAAGTTTAAGACTATCTTTACTAGAAAATAGTTTGCATTACCTTTTATGTGAGAAGATCACTATATGAATGTAATGGGAAAATGAAAGTATTCAGTAATATTGTATAAAGTAATTACTTAAGCACTTACTACCTTAAAATCAGTTTGTTAATTAAGGTTAAAATGTGATGTGGTTATAACCATACTGATCGACAAGTGATTAACATGACGGCCTGCTGACGTCGAAACTGATGTGACATTTGTCACCCCTTGGCCTACCGTCCAAACTGTAGCGAACAGTCGGGATGCAGTCTTGTCAGTCCCGTATAGATCTATACACACAATGTCCATTCACCCTCCAGGAGAATCTTGTTACAAAACGCGACCTAACAAGTATATTGCTAAGCCGTGAAGTAGTGGTTTCACATTATTGTTATCTTGTTCCTGTTATCGTATGTTCCTTATGTTCTTGTTATTGTATGTTCCTCCCTGTTCTTATTATTGTATGTTATGAACCCCTAAACTATACCTATTATAGATTACTAGTATGCTTGTTTTGTACTGTCTCTGATTTGTAGAAAATACTCGATTATCTCCTGAGTTATGATTGTACTTTTAAAAACGGAGTTCTATAAATAAATAAGTAACATAACTTAAAAGAGTTTTTGAATTGATTCGATCATGTAACGACCCAAATTTTCACGACCAAAAATTTTGTTTAAGAACATTACTTTAGAAAATATTAATAGCTAAAAACATCGTTTGATCAACCATAACATAAAGTGAACCATGTCTGAAAACCAAAACATACAACCAATCAAAATATCAGAGTACAAATCCTAGTGGAGCTCGTAAATGCGGAAACCAAAGAGAGAGAGTGTGTGTGTGTGTGTGTGACATGCTGCTACCGCGCCGGCTCCTTTCCCCTAGCTGAGGAGGTACTTGAAACAAAAACTGAAAACCGTAAGCACAAAGCTTAGTGAGTTCCCCCATCGTACCACATACCATACAAACACATAACATACTTACTGCCAGGCTATTCTGGGGTGCCTGACTACCCGGTACGGCCATTCTGGGGTGCCGTCCTACCCGTGTCAAGCCATTCTGGGGTGCTGACTACCCATGTCAAGCCATTCTGGGGTGCTGACTACCCATCGGTCCTAACAACCGATCTTCGGGGACTAGTCCCCTCTTACTACCTTTATCTCATATAACATAACAAGCCAGCATGCAATCATATCATCACGTACTGTCAGACATATCTAGGGCGTCCGGCCTACCCTTCGGTCCTAACAACCGAACTCTACAACTATCACATATACATATCATGCCAGCATACAACATATCAGGTAGTAGCACCTAAATGATATCACAAAGACAATCATCTAACATACAACTCCTACTGGTGGGCCGACATTGTGGCCGTAGACCCACCGCTACTGGAAGGTAACTCACCTCGAAGTAGCTGCTGATCTGATCGGGAACTGACTGCCTACTGCTGCTGCTGCTGCTCCGGAAATCCTCCGGCTGCAATTCCCACAACATACTCAATCAAACACTGCTCACTGACCTTTGGGTAAAATGACCATTTTACCCCTGACCATGCCCTAAGTCAAAGTCAGAGTCAACTTTCAGTTGACCCGACTCGCCGAGTTGGCTTTCCAACTCGCCGGGTCACCACCCAAACGATTGACCTGGATCCCGTTCCTGCTCGTCGAGTTAGGCGACGACTCGACGAGTTCTCCTTCTAAACTAATATTCAAGTCCTTCATCCTACTCGCCGAGTTGTATGAACAACTCGTCGAGTTCATCTTCATCCGATGAACACTTATGCTAAGACTCGCCGAGTTGTATGAACAGCTCGCTGAGTCTGTTCTTGATCTAAGGAGATTGCCTTGAACTCGCCGAGTCAGGGCATTGACTCGCCGAGTACCTCCATAGATGAGTTCAGCTTCCGACTCACTGAGTCACACCCCATGACTCACTGCTCACTCAACACTACGAAAAGGGGACAAACTCGGAGACTCGCGAACAGACTCGCCAAGTCATATGAACGACTCGCCGAGTCGTTTCCATGCACCCACTAAATACACAGATTTGCTCGATTCCAGTCCATGCCATTCACAGATCTGGACTTCTAGGACACGAATCACACGTAAAGTTTCCAACTTTACGTGTGGATATTCACCAATATGGATTTTAGGGCTCAAAATGTCTCAAAAGGGTAGATCTAGGGTGAACAAGCAACATGGGGCCATAAAGCTAACAGATCTGAGCTTCTGGAGCTCAATCTTGCCTAGATCCAGAGGCCAAACATCTTATTACGACATATAATGCACATACAAGCTTGGGGATTTGTCCAAGAAAGACCTAAATGAAGTACTAAGCATAGAATCATGGGGAAAACGGGTTATACCTCAAAGGAACTGCTGGAAGAACACAATAATGCCTGGATGGCTTCCCTTCTTCTGGATCTACTTCCTTCCTCCTTCAAAACCTTCAAAAGCATACAACAAAGCTTCAATTCTTCAAAGAACAAGCATAAACGAGGGTTGGGAGCTCTGGGGAGAGAATGGGGGCTGGCCTGGGGCGGATAAGTCGCTTAAATAGGCTGCAAACCCCTGAAACTTAGGGTTTCATCCAACAACTGTGACTCGCCGAGTCCAGGATATGGACTCTCCGAGTCGCCAACTTAAACGTGTCCTGGGTCCCGCATCCACTCGGCGAGTCGGACCTATGACTCGCCGAGTCCAAGGCTAAAAGAAAGGAAATACTCAAATAACATTTACGTACCGGGAACCGGGTGCTACAAATCTCCCCCACTTATTTTAGACTTCGTCCTCGAAGTCTGCTGCTCGATCCTGAAACAGCTCGGGATAATGCTGTTGGAATAGTGTCTAAGGCTATAACTATATTCGGTGGTGCATGGTCCTTTTGGGTTGCCTTCACCATAGCAACTTGAAGGATGATTTGTTAAGAGAGAGTAAATATTATAAGGAATAATATTTAGCTATTTGATTAATATAAGTCATAGATTAATTGGTATTAATTTGGTGACTTAAAGAGATTAATTAAATAAGAGGGTATAAACTGTCAATTGTTTGATAGTTAGACTTTAGACTATAAATCCATTAGGATGGACTTTGGACGGTTTCTAAGAGCTTTAGGATAGCTCAAAATAGTCCATAAGGATATCTATGGAGTGGATTTGGATAGCCTTAAGTGAAGATTATCCAATTAGGGTTTAGGGTGAAACCCTTAAGGAGTCTAAAGGTATAAATAGGCCCTTGGGGTGTGGAATTCGTGGACAAGCTTTCAGAACCTAAAGAAAGGAACCTCTGGCCGAATTCCATCCCCTCTCCTCTCTCCTAAATCATCTTGCTTGCTATTGGTGTTTGTGAACCATCAGAGGAGTGACAATTGTGACTCTAGAAGCTCCAAGACAAGAAGATCAACAAGGAACTCAAAGGTATGATTCTAGATCTGTATTAATGTTATTGTTTAACCTAATTAGCCATTAGAAGTCTTGGATTCAAAAGCATGTTTGATAGAAAGCCTAGATCCAAGCAATAGGGTTTTGCATGCGCACATAGGAAAGTTCTTATGGCTAAAACCCAACAGTGGTATCAGAGCCTAGATTGGTTTTCTACATATTGTTGCTTGTATAACTGAAACAAACCTGCAAAATTCGATTTTTTTGGTTTTTGAGTCACTGACTCGTCGAGTTCCAAAGTGGACTCGGCGAGTAGGCCTGACTCGGCGAGTCCATTTGTGTACTCGGCGAGTCCAAGCGTCAGGAAAGGCCAGATTCGGGATTTCTTTGTGTTTATCTTATCCAAACTTACCATAAACTAATTAGATCAATATGAATCCGTTTTTTTGATAAATATAAGTGTTATATTGATCTAGTTAAAGGTAATTATCAACTAATTAAATATTTAGTTTCTTTATATGATAATTAATTAATTGTTTTAATTATTTTTGGTAATTATCTTCAAAGAAATCAAAGATAAATCAAATAAAGATAATTAAGATATTAATTGTTAATTGAAATTATTTGTTATTTGATCCTCCATGTTTTTAAATGTTTAAAACCTACCCTATAGTTTTGAAATTTAAATTTGTGATTAAAAGCTTTAATTTAGACAACTTAAATTTCAAACCCTAGATTTTGAAAAGTTTAAATACAACCCTATACTTATATGACATTATTAGAATAATATATATATGTATAACTAAATGCTAGTCTTACCGCTAGTAGGCCTCATTCACGAAGCCGATCTATAAGGTGGGTATAAGGTTGCGGCCTATAAAATGGCGCTTAATGGGTGTACACTCACACCCACCGCTTGCTTGATTGGTGGAGGGTCGTTAGCCGAACGGGTAGGATAGGGCAGCCTCATCCTCTCATTAAAAGTATAATAAGAAATACGAAGTAACTAAATCTTTTTCAAATTTCCCAATCTTAGTTACTTTAGGAAAAGTGAATTGATGCAATTCCATGAAATTACACTTTGCACCTTGCTAAGATGTTAGTGGAGCGTGTGTGGTTTACCGGCACACTAATTGGTTCTAAGCGAAGGTGGCGGAGGGTGATTCATTGTTTATCATAGTTCGGTGGAGCGTGTGTGGTTTACCGGCACATCGAATAGGTGATCGTAACAATGAAGGCACCATGTAAATTTGCATGGTAATTCACACCCGCTTTGTGATCCTCGGTATCCCAGTCACAAACAAGAGGGGCATATCGAGATTTAAACATGCCATTGAATAGTTCAATGAATCTCATCCGAACCTAGGAATTCTCAAAAACACTTAGGACTAAAAGTTTAAGTTTTGTGATGGAGAATTAGTGAATCGTCATTCACTTACCTTCAATTTATTTGCATGTTGGATTACGGCATCCCTTTTCTAGTATGTAAATGTTATTGTTGGATCCTAGCCCTAATTTTTCTTATTGGGTGATAATTAGGGATTCTTGTTCTAATCTATCTTTGTCCTTTCTATAGATGTCAAACGCAAACAACGCTGCTGCTGGTTCTTTCACGTTGATGAGCCTTTGCCAAAAGGTCACCTTCGATGGAACGAACTTTGGCGAATGGATAAGATACATTCGCACCATTGCTCGCTATGAGGATAAAGAGTATGTCCTCGACGAGAAGCTCGAGAAAATCAACCCCGAAATTGCTACTCCCGCTGAGATCACCGCCTTTGAAACCCATGAGCGAGATGCGACGAAAGTACATTGCATCATGATCGCCACCATGAACTCAGAATTCCAAAAGTCCTACGAGGACATGTATCCATACGAGATGCATCAAGACTTGCTGGAGAGGTACCACCAAAACGCGAGACAAGAGCGTTACGAGATCTTCACCAACATGATTTCCGCCAAGATGGGTCATGGAGAATCTCTTACCGTGCACTTGCAAAAGATGCAAAGGTATGTCGACCGCCTTCGCAAGTTAAACGTTGACTTCGGCGAAGACTTGGCGATCGACATGGTGCTTCACTCTTTGCCTCCGATGTACAATCAATTTAGGATGACCTACCACATGAACAAAGAGGAGGTCACTCTAAGTAAGCTCCAAGTTCTCTTGAGGGTTGCTGAGAGCAATTTCAAGGACAAGTCTGTTGCACCAACTCCCAATCCGTCTGCTGCTCCTGTCTTGGCAATTGGTCAAGGGAAGGGAAAGAAGAGGAAAGCTTCTTCAAATAACTATCGAAAGGTGAAAGCCCGAGATGGTTCCTCTTCTAGTGGAACAAAAGTTGATCCCTCTAAGCCCTGCTCTAACCCGAAGGAGGCAGAGTGCCACCACTGCCACAAGATAGGACATTGGAAGCGAAGCTGCCCGGACTACCTGCAAGCCATCAAGGAAGGAAAGATCAAGCCATCTTTCGTAGGTATATATGCAATAAAATCTAACGATTCTAATCATGCTATTTCTTGGGTTCTTGACACCGGTTGTGGTTATCACATTTGTTCTAATGTGCAGGGACTAAAAGGAAGTAGGGATGTGGAGCAAGGAAGGATCAATCTAATCATGGGGAACAGAAGATCGTCGCCTGTGACCAAGATTGGAGTGTATTCTTTGGTGCTTAAGAATAGTTTAGTTTTAAATTTGAACAATTGTTGCTATTCGCCAGAAATGGCTAGAAACATCATTTCATTTCATGGTTTGTATAGACAAGGTTTTAGATTTTCCTTTAATAATGAGAATGGTTCTATTTTGGCTTATCTAAATGGTGTCTTTTACTTTGAAGCTATACCATGTAATGGAATATATGAAACTGTTATGATTGTTGATAACTTAGGAAATGATGTTTTGAATATTGATTCTTCCACTAGTATGGATAAAGCATCTTTGTGGCATTGTCGTCTTGGACATGTCAACAAGAAACGCATAGCCCAACTCCAAAAGGATGGAGTGTTGGAGTCATTCGACCTTAGGAAAGAGGACACATGCGAATCTTGTTTACTTGGAAAGATGACTAAGTCACCCTTCACGAGCACTTGTGAAAGGGGTGAGGGACTATTAGACCTAATACATACCGATGTATGTGGACCTTTTAGATCAACCACGAAGGATGGGAACCGCTTCTATGTGACCTTTACCGATGATTATAGTAGATATGGGTATATCTACTTAATCAAGCAAAAGTCAGAAACCTTTGAAAAGTTCAAAGAGTTCAAAAATGAAGTGGAGAATCAATTGGGCAGGAAAATCAAGATGCTTCGATCCGATCGAGGAGGAGAGTACCTAAGTCTTGAATTCCACGATTATCTCAAGGAGTGTGGAATAGTTTCGCAATTGACGCCTCCTAGGACACCGCAATTGAATGGTGTGGCAGAAAGGCGTAATCGAACCTTATTGGATATGGTTCGCTCTATGATGAGTCGTGCTTCACTACCTATCTTCTTTTGGGGGTATGCCTTAGAGACTGCCGCCCATATCCTTAACCGAGTCCCTACCAAGAAGGTTGCCAAAACTCCTCACGAGATGTGGATGGGGAAAGTTCCCTCGTTGGCACATATCAAGGTTTGGGGTTGCGAGGCTTTCGTAAGACGAGATACTCACGACAAGCTTGAACCTCGAAGTGAGCGATGTATTTTCATCGGCTACCCGCAAACTTCCTTTGGATATCTCTTCTATAGACCGAAAGATAATGTTATCTTTGTTGCGAGGAGAGGAGTTTTCCGAGAGCGAGAACTCATAAGCCAAGGAGACAGTGGGAGGCAAATCGAACTTGAAGAGATTCAAGAATCGATAGATGAAGGAACCTCTACCGCTGGCGTTCAACCCGAGGAGGAAACTCCGGTTGAACCGATTGACGAATCCTTACCTCTTAGACGTTCCGATAGATTTAGAGTTCAACCCCAGTTTTATGGTTTTCATATTACTACCGAAGGGGACACGTATATTAGTGATGGTACACTAATAAATCTTGATGAACCTAATAGCTATAAGGAAGCCATGGCAGGCCCGGAGTCTGCGAAATGGAAAGAGGCGATGGATAGCGAGATCCAATCCATGTACGATAACCAAGTTTGGAATTTGGTTGATTACGTGCCCGAACGTAAGACCGTAGGGTGCAAGTGGATCTTCAAGAAGAAGACCGACGTGGATGGGAACGTACACACATACAAAGCGCGATTGGTTGCGAAGGGCTTTACTCAAACTCCCGGAGTTGACTATGATGAGACCTTCTCGCCAGTTGCGAAGATTAAATCTATTAGAGTGATGCTAGCAATTGCCGCATTTCATGATTATGAGATTTGGCAAATGGATGTCAAGACCGCTTTCCTTAACGGAAAGTTGGCTGAGGATGTTTACATGGCTCAGCCAGAGGGGTTTGTGGATCCGAAGCATCCGAATAGAGTGTGTAAGCTTGAGAAGTCCATTTATGGACTTAAGCAAGCGTCTCGCAGATGGAATCTTTGCTTCGATGAGAAAGTCAAAGAGTTTGGATTTGTACGAAGCGAAGACGAATCTTGTGTGTATGTCAAAGCCAGTGGGAGTATAGTAAGCTTCCTCGTTCTATATGTCGATGACATATTACTCATAGGAAACGACATCCCGACTCTGCAGGAGGTTAAGTCCTGGCTCGGGAAGTGCTTCGCTATGAAGGACCTCGGAGAGGCTTCTTACATATTGGGAATAAGGATAGTAAGAGAAAGAAGTAAGAGACTAATTGGACTTAGTCAGAATACTTACTTGGAGAAGGTACTAAAACGTTTTAGTATGGAAAACTCAAAGAAGGGAGAACTACCGATACAAGGAAATGCCAAGTTGAGTAAGACTCAAAGTCCGAGTACCGAAGCCGAGATAGCAGAAATGAGCCGAGTACCATACGCTTCCGCAGTTGGCTCAATCATGTACGCTATGACTTGTACTCGCCCTGATGTAGCCTTCGCTTTGAGCATGGTTAGCAGATATCAAGGGAACCCTGGCAAAGCACATTGGATTGCGGTGAAGAACATCCTTAAGTACCTTCGGAGAACGAAAGAATGGTTCTTAGTCCTTGGAGGGAGTGATGACTTGAAGGTGCGAGGGTATAGTGACGCCAGCTTTCAAACCGACAGGGACAACTACCGTTCGCAGTCGGGCTGGGTCTTTACCCTAAATGGAGGAGCAGTGACATGGAAAAGTTCCAAGCAGGAAACCGTAGCTGATTCAACGTGCGAATCAGAGTACATCGCAGCGAGCGAAGCGTCGAAGGAGGCGATATGGCTGAAGAACTTCATCGGTGATCTTGGAGTTGTACCGGCCATAAAGGAGCCCATGGAGATTTTCTGTGATAACGAAGGTGCGGTTGCCTTGACCAAGGAACCGAGGGATCATGGTAGATCTCGACATATCGACAGAAAATATCACTTCATTAGACATCGTGTAGAAGAAGGACAACTCGTAGTGAAGAGGATATCATCAGAAGATAACCCAGCAGATCCGCTTACGAAGGGACTGAGTAGGGTTAAGCACTTACAGCATGCTAGGAGTATTGGGCTGAAGGATGATATTAGCATAGATTAGATTGTATTAGAAACGTATAATAGATAAATGTAATTAACATTTGATGATTAAATAAAGAAGTTTTATTTATGAGTAAAGTTACTATCACATGTTAGTTGTTTAACTATTGTTTCACTTTGCATGTTTTGACTTCCAGAATAATTGAGTTTATTAGGAATAATCGAATTATTCAAATGGTCCACAATCGTTCATATGTTGGGAGTAGATATGAATGAAGATTGTCGTGAATTGGTGTGTAGAGTGTCTAAATAGTGTTAGACATAGCAAGAGTTGCTGCAACGTTCATGAGTGCTTACGAACTGGTTTTGAGCATTGGAATAAACCCGCGCTTGCTGGAATCACTTTATGGAATACGATATAAAAGGTGATCGCAAGACGATAATATCATATGGTCTTAAAACCTAGATATATGGTTTATTATTTGTTATTTGATTGTGCATTGATAATGCGAAAACGCATCAGTAACTTGATGTTATAAAACGCATTGTTGTGTATAGTTGGTTAATGAATAAGTAAATGCATATAAGTCGAAGTTTATCTGTAAATTTTATCCTAAGAGGGTAGAAGAGATATCTTGGCCACTCGATGATTTGATTTGACTTATGTGCCGGGCCCGGTCAGAACTGAATTGATGTGTTCGATTAAGTTCTATGTCAAATAAATCGAAGATCGAGAAATCTAAATGCTAGACTAACCATTCCATAGGATTGTCAGCATGATATCTAACAGAGGATTGTACGATCCCTTATCTAAAGGACAAGATTGATTAGATCAGAGTTGACAGCGTCTTTGAGAGCTACGATTGCAAACCGTATTATACTTGTATAGTTACTAGACTTATCCAAGTGGGAGACTGTTGGAATAGTGTCTAAGGCTATAACTATATTCGGTGGTGCATGGTCCTTTTGGGTTGCCTTCACCATAGCAACTTGAAGGATGATTTGTTAAGAGAGAGTAAATATTATAAGGAATAATATTTAGCTATTTGATTAATATAAGTCATAGATTAATTGGTATTAATTTGGTGACTTAAAGAGATTAATTAAATAAGAGGGTATAAACTGTCAATTGTTTGATAGTTAGACTTTAGACTATAAATCCATTAGGATGGACTTTGGACGGTTTCTAAGAGCTTTAGGATAGCTCAAAATAGTCCATAAGGATATCTATGGAGTGGATTTGGATAGCCTTAAGTGAAGATTATCCAATTAGGGTTTAGGGTGAAACCCTTAAGGAGTCTAAAGGTATAAATAGGCCCTTGGGGTGTGGAATTCATGGACAAGCTTTCAGAACCTAAAGAAAGGAACCTCTGGCCGAATTCCATCCCCTCTCCTCTCTCCTAAATCATCTTGCTTGCTATTGGTGTTTGTGAACCATCAGAGGAGTGACAATTGTGACTCTAGAAGCTCCAAGACAAGAAGATCAACAAGGAACTCAAAGGTATGATTCTAGATCTGTATTAATGTTATTGTTTAACCTAATTAGCCATTAGAAGTCTTGGATTCAAAAGCATGTTTGATAGAAAGCCTAGATCCAAGCAATAGGGTTTTGCATGCGCACATAGGAAAGTTCTTATGGCTAAAACCCATCAAATGCTCCATCATCTCATCCACCGGCTCCCAAGTCCATTCCGAACCCTTGCGGTGCTGCCATTGCATATTCACTAGCTCCACCCTCTTGTTCCTCAAATCCTTCGACTTCCTGTCGAGGATTGCGACTGGGCGCTCAATGTAATTCAGGCTGTCATCAACCTGAATGTCCTCTAACGGCACAACCGCTGAATCGTCCACTAGGCACTTTCGCAGCTGAGAAACATGGAAAGTGCTGTGGATCTGGCTGAGCTCGACTGGCAGATCCAATCTATACGCTACCTTGCCCACCCGGGCTACGACCTTGAACGGTCCGATGAATCGCGGGCCCAACTTGCCCCGCTTCCTGAATCGAATGACGCCTTTCCAAGGCGACACCTTCAGGAGAACCATATCCCCGACTTGGAACTCCAAGTCAGATCGACGCTTGTCGGCATAACTTTTCTGCCGACTCTGAGCAATCTGAAGCCTGCTCCAGACCTGCTGGATCCTCTCGGTCGTCTTGAGCACCACCTCGGTGCTCCCCATGACCCTCTGGCCAACTTCACCCCAGCATATCAGGGTCCTGCACCTCCGTCCGTACAACATCTCGAAGGGAGGGCGGTCGATACTCGCGTGATAGCTGTTGTTGTAGGAGAACTCGGCCAGGGGAAGATAGGTATCCCAGCTACTACCGAAGTCTAGCACGCACGCCCGCAGCATATCCTACAGAGTCTGGATGGTCCGCTCGCTCTGACCATCCGTCTGCGGGTGAAAGGCAGTGCTAAAATGCAGACGAGTGCCCAACTCGTCATGGAATCTCTTCCAAAATCTGGAATTAAAACACACATCCCTGTCCGAGATCATCGATACTGGCACCCCATGCCGTGCCACAATCTCCCTGATATAGATGTCGGCCAATTTCTCGGCCGATATGCTCTCCTGAATCGGGATAAAGTGAGCACTCTTGGTCAATCGATCCACAATGACCCAAATCGAATCCACTCCACGCGCAGTCCTGGGAAGTTTCGTGATAAAGTCCATCGTGATATCCTCCCATTTCCACAGTGGGATGTCCAACGGCTGCATCTTGCCATGCGGCCTCTGATGTTCGGCCTTGACCTTCCTGCAGGTCAAGCAGCGCTCAACGTACCATGCCACATCCCGCTTCATGCAGGGCCACCAATAGTCTAGACGAAGATCCCTATACATCTTCGTCGCCCCGGTATGAATAGAGAATCGGGACTTGTGCGTCTCCTCCATCAAAATCTGGCGCACGCCTCCGTGATACGGCACCCACACCCTACGGTGTAGTGTCAATAGTCCTCAGCTATCATAATCAAAGGAGGAAACCTGACCCACCACACGCTCGCTCTTCCGATGCTCCTCCTTGATAGCCTCCCGTTGAGCCTTCCGAATCTGCTCCAACAGGGGAGTCACCACGGTCATCCTCATGCAAACGTCCCTGATCGGCGCCGCCTTGCGGCTAAGCGCATCGGCCACCACATTGGCCTTCCCCGGGTGGTAAAGGATCTCATAATCGTAATCCTTCACCACGTCCAACCATCAACGCTGCCTCATGTTCAGATTCGGCTGATCCGTGAGGTACCTCAAACTCTTGTGGTCCGTGTAGATGGTACATCGAACCCCGTAGAGGTAATGCCGCCAAATCTTGAGGGCAAAAACCACCGCCCCCAATTCCAAATCGTGCGTCGGGTAGTTCGCCTCATGAGGCTTGAGCTGCCTCGAAGCGTAGGCAATGACATGCCTCCTCTGCATCAGTACCGCGCCCAACCCAGAAATGGACGCATCACAGTAAACCACAAAATCCTCTACGCCCTCTGGCAGGGCTAAGATCGGCGCCTCGCACAATTTCTGTCTCAGCGTCTCAAATGCAGCCTGCTGCTCGGGTCCACACCGAAAGACCACGGCTTTCTTCGTCAGCCGCGTCAGGGGCACGACTATCTTGGAGAAATCCTGGATAAATCTCCGATAGTAGCCTGCCAATCCCAGGAAACTCCGAATCTCAGATGGAGACTTCGGAACCTCCCATCTCATCACGGCCTCGACCTTGGCCGGATCGACCAGAATCCCGTTCTGGTTGACGAGGTGTCCAAGAAATTGCACCTCACGCAACCAAAACTCACACTTGGAGAACTTGGCATACAAGCTCTCCCTCCTCAGGGTCTCCAACACCTCCCTCAGATGCTCCTCATGTTCCTCCCGAGTCTTGGAATAAACCAAGATGTCATCAATAAAGACTATCACAGACCGATCCAGCATCGGTCTGCACACGCGGTTCATGAGGTCCATGAACGCAGCAGGAGCATTGGTGAGCCCAAACGGCATCACCACGAACTCATAATGGCCATAGCGCGTCCGAAACACTGTCTTCTGCATATCCTCCTCCATGACCCTCATCTGATGATAACCCGAACGCAAATCAATCTTGGAGAACCAAGATGCTCCCTGAAGCTGGTCAAAGAGGTCATCAATCCTCGGAAGCGGGTAACGGTTCTTCACCGTTACCTTGTTCAGCTCCCGATAATCTATACACATCCGATGCGACCCGTCCTTCTTCTTCACAAACAGAATCGAGGCTCCCCAGGGCGAACTGCTCGGACGAATAAATCCCTTGTCTAGCAGCTCCTGCAGCTGCGTAGACAATTCCTGCATCTCGGGAGGAGCCAACCGATACGGTGCCTTGGCTATCGGAGCCGCACCAGGAACAAGGTCAATCCTAAACTCAACCTGTCGCTCTAGAGGTATCCCCAGAAGCTCCTCTGGAAAAACATCTGCGAAATCTCGGACCACTAGAACCCCGTTCACTGTCGCCTTACCCGCCTCCCGGGTATCCATCACATACGCGACGTATCCTGCGCATCCCTGCTGAAGGTAGCGCCTAGCCCTCGCTGCTGAACATACAGCGGGTCCGTACTGAGGCCTCTCACCATGAATCACTAACTCTCCCCCGCTTGGGGTCCTGACCCGCACTAGCTGTTGCGCGCAATCTATCACCGCCCCATTAGGGCTTAGCCAATCCATGTCTATAATCACCTTGTTCCCACGCAACAGAATGGGAACCAAATCCACCAAATAGCGCTCCTCGAACAAACGCAGTACGCAATCTCGAAATACCATCGATGCTCGCACGGATCGATCATCAGCAATCTCCACCTCCAAAGGGCAATCTAACTCGCCTGATGACTCATGAAACTTCTTGCTAAGCGCAAGGGAAACGAATGATCGGGATGCACCCGAATCAAATAACACCTGAACTGGGAGGCCGTTCACATGGAACGATCCTAATGCATACATATACATACAAAGCACATATCAATAACATAACATCATAAAAATAAGATAGAGGGAAAGAATCATACCCGTCACCACATCGGGTGCGGCGCGTGCCTCCTCGGTAGTCAGTTGAAATGCTCGGCTCCTCACCACTGGAGTCTCTACCTTGCCCTGTCGGCCATCCGTGATCCACAGGGTCGCTGGAGCTGGCGCCTTCACCGGCGCTGAGACTGTCAACTGGGGGCAATTGGCCTTCTTGTGGCCCCTCTGGTTGCAGTGGAAACACAACAACTCTGATGTCTGAATGACTGCTGCCGGAGCAGTGCAATCCCTGCTGATGTGCCCAGTCTTGCCGCACTTGTAGCAACCTGATGATCCCATCCTGCACGCCCCCTCGTGCGGCCTGCCGCATTTCCTGCAACGGCTCGGTCCTGACTGGCCTTTCGGCCTACCATCTGATCCCTTGGGCTTCTTCCCCGAAGCCCCTCCTGCCTGACCCTCCTCTAATTTCCGTTTCCGGATGTGCTATAAATCTATCTCCCTTTCCCTCGCCCTGACAATCATGGAGTCCAGGGTAGGGCAAGCCGAAAAGCTAACATGATCCCGGATGTCAGCTCATAGCATATCATGATAACGAGTCCTCCTCATGTCCTCGTCACCAGCATACTGGGGCACTAACAAAGCCCTCTCCCGGAACTTGGCGGTGATCTCCGCCACAGTCTCCGTCGTCTGCCTCATGTCTAGAAACTCCCTGGCCAGCTGCTGAAGCTCGACAGCCGGCGCAAACTCTACCCTGCACCTGGTCACAAAGTCCGACCAGGTCATCGCCTCGATAGCTGAGGCTCCCAACGAGTCACCCACTGACTCCCACCAATCCCGGGCTTGGTCCCGTAAACACCCTGCTGCATACCTCACCTTCGACCCCTCGGGGCAGAAGCTAGTCAACTGAGCAGACTCGATGTCTGCAATCCATCGCCTGGCAGCAATGGGGTCTTTCACCCCATGGAAATCCGGCGCACCACTGCCCCTGAAGTCCTTGAAGGACAGTGTGCGAGATCCTGACTAGCTAGATGCCATATCACTCATGAATGCCCGAAGGCAATCCTCCATCAACTCCATGATCCCTTCCTTGATCGACCCAAAGAGAATGGGGGTCGACTCAAGGATGCCTCTGGTGATCTCTGACGCGATGAACTCGCGTAGTCCCTCATCAACCAGCTCGGAACCTGATCCCGAACCTGACCCCTCTCCTGAACCACCATCTACCGGCCTCGATCGAAGTACCACCATTCTGCAATACATAACACAATCATTAGTGATACTGATACTTCCCGAGGGATCACAACTACTTACAATTTCCCTGGTCTTATTTTGGCCTTCCTTGGTTCGGGTACGGATCCTCTGCTTTCAGTAGTACGGGTCCATACTACCTTCCACATCTATCCGTACCTTCTTCAAGGAATGCCTCGACTCCACCAGATCCCTTTCACTACTGCTGATCACTGCTATACTCTTCCTAGGCTTGCCCTAGGAAATCTCTAATTCCACTCTAACCAGTCCTCAGTTGCTGCAGGCCTGCTTGTAATGCCAATTAGCCATTACCCGAATACCATCACATGTGACGAGGCTCAGATAATCCTTCGAGTACCCGACTCGTCCCTACAACGGTTGGACTAAAACAAGAGCTGCGTAGTAGGATCAAATCCGACACTCTAAGATTATTCAACCCTGATCACATGTGACGTGACGCATTCGCCTAATGGCTAACACCCATTATTCAGAGTCCCACGTAGCACGAAGCAAGCAGCATTCAGATAAGGGTAACAATCTCAATTAACTCTATCTACTTTCAGGAACTGAGCTAGTATTTAGTGCTAAGCTCATACTATCAGGCATAACCTAATCAGGTTATCCTACTTACTGTCTACTCAATATCTAGCATGCAATTCTCATACAACTGAAACACATAAAGTAGACACATAAGGCATCACTCCTAGATCCTTAGTCCTATTCTAGCATGCTGTTCTACAAAAGCTGATAAACATAACATAAACTTGTATGGGTACTTTGGGGAATACTTACTTGAGCTCGGCCAGTCGCGCACATCACACACTTCGTTCTTTCTCAAAATTCTTTTCTCAATTTTAGAAAACATTTTCTTTTAGAAAATCTTTTAATCCCTCGATTTGAGTTCAGACACTCCCGAAGGTGTGTCCGAATCCCTCAAACCAGGGCTCTGATACCAACTTGTAACGACCCAAATTTTCACGACCAAAAATTTTGTTTAAAAACATTACTTTAGAAAATATTAATAGCTAAAAACATCGTTTGATCAACCATAACATAAAGTGAACCATGTCTGAAAACCAAAACATACAACCAATCAAAATATCAGAGTACAAATCCCAGTGGAGCTCGTAAATGCGGAAACCAAAGAGTGTGTGTGTGTGTGTGACATGCTGCTACCGCGCCGGCTCCTTTCCCCTAGCTGAGGAGGTACTTGAAACAAAAACTGAAAACCGTAAGCACAAAGCTTAGTGAGTTCCCCCATCGTACCACATACCATACAAACACATAACATACTTACTGCCAGGCTATTCTGGGGTGCCTGACTACCCGGTACGGCCATTCTGGGGTGCCGTCCTACCCGTGTCAAGCCATTCTGGGGTGCTGACTACCCATGTCAAGCCATTATGGGGTGCTGACTACCCATGTCAAGCCATTCTGGGGTGCTGACTACCCATCGGTCCTAACAACCGATCTTCGGGGACTAGTCCCCTCTTACTACCTTTATCTCATATAACATAACAAGCCAGCATGCAATCATATCATCACGTACTGTCAGACATATCTAGGGTGTCCGGCCTACCCTTCGGTCCTAACAACCGAACTCTACAACTATCACATATACATATCATGCCAGCATACAACATATCAGGTAGTAGCACCTAAATGATATCACAAAGACAATCATCTAACATACAACTCCTACTGGTGGGCCGGCATTGTGGCCGTAGACCCACCGCTACTGGAAGGTAACTCACCTCGATGTAGCTGCTGATCTGATCGGGAACTGACTGCCTACTGCTGCTGCTGCTGCTACGGAAATCCTCCGGCTGCAATTCCCATAACATACTCAATCAAACACTGCTCACTGACCTTTGGGTAAAATGACCATTTTACCCCTGACCATGCCCTAAGTCAAAGTCAGAGTCAACTTTCAGTTGACCCGACTCGCCGAGTTGGCTTTCCAACTCGCCGGGTCACCACCCAAACGATTGACTTGGATCCCGTTCCTGCTCATCGAGTTAGGCGACGACTCGACGAGTTCTCCTTCTAAACTGATATTCAAGTCCTTCATCCTACTCGCCGAGTTGTATGAACAACTCGTCGAGTTCATCTTCATCCGATGAACACTTATGCTAAGACTCGCCAAGTTGTATGAACAACTCGCTGAGTCTGTTCTTGATCTAAGGAGATTGCCTTGAACTCGCCGAGTCAGGGCATTGACTCGCCGAGTACCTCCATAGATGAGTTCAGCTTCCGACTCACTGAGTCACACCCCGTGACTCACTGCTCACTCGACACTACGAAAAGGGGACAAACTCGGAGACTCGCGAACAGACTCGCCGAGTCATATGAACGACTCGCCGAGTCGTTGCCATGCACCCACTAAATACACAGATTTGCTTGATTCCAGTCCATGCCATTCACAGATCTGGACTTCTAGGACACGAATCACACGTAAAGTTTCCAACTTTACGTGTGGATATTCACCAATATGGATTTTAGGGCTCAAAATGTCTCAAAAGGGTAGATCTAGGGTGAACAAGCGACATGGGGCCATAAAGCTAACAGATCTTGTAACACCCCCCTCTGGCACGTATCACAATATTGTCCGCTTTGGGCCACTCGGCACGAGGACTTCCCATGGGATCACCCATCCTGTTACTACTCCCGCCCGAGCACGCTTAACTGCAGAGTTCTTATGGGATCTGCTGCCCTCACGGCTTTAAAACGCGTTGTGATAGGGAAGGTATCCACACCCCTTATAAGGAATGCTTAGTTCTTCTTCCCAGCCGATGTGGGATTAGATCTAACCCACTTTCACCCCCCCCCCCCCCCATTATAGGGTCCGACGTCCCCGTCGAACACATCGACCCGTGCCCTGGATCTGATACCATTTGTAACATCCCCCTCTGGCACGTATCACAATATTGTCCGCTTTGGGCCACTCGGCACGAGGACTTCCCAGGGGGTCACCCATCCTGGTACTACTCCCGCCCGAGCACGCTTAACTGCAGAGTTCTTATGGGATCTGCTGCCCTCACGGCTTTAAAACGCGTTGTGATAGGGAAGGTATCCACACCCCTTATAAGGAATGCTTAGTTCTCCTTCCCAGTCGATGTGGGATCAGATCTAACCCACTTTCACCCCCCATTATAGGGTTAGGGTTCGACGTCCCCGTCGAACACATCGACCCGTGCCCTAGCTTTGATACCATTTGTAACATCCCCCTCTGGCACGTATTACAATATTGTCCGCTTTGGGCCACTCGGCACGAGGACTTCCCAGGGGGTCACCCATCCTGGTACTACTCTCGCCCGAGCACGCTTAACTGCAGAGTTCTTATGGGATCTGCTGCCCTCACGGATTTAAAACGCGTTGTGATAGGGAAGGTATCCACACCCCATATAAGGAATGCTTAGTTCTCCTTCCCAGCCGATGTGGGATCAGATCTAACCCACTTTACTGTGACATCCCCAAAATCACGGCCAGAAAAGACCGGTTTGTTTATGCTTTGTTTAAAAATCAGAGTTACATTTTAAATGAAAGTGTTGCGGAATTTGTCCCAAAACAAAAATATGATAAAGATTTATCAAAAGCATTTCCATAGAAATGTATTTCATTAAAAGACTCGGGATGTCATGTTCGTACAGATCAAAAGCATAAACAGTACAATATAAGCCTTACTACATTATTTCATATCTACAAGCCTATATCCGTAATCCCTCGTCCAAAACATCACACCTATGCTCATGCGCCACTACCTGTAATACATAAAACTGAGGGGGACAGGCTTGGGAGCCTGGTGAGCACATAGGGTTTTCAACCCACAATAAATAAGTTTATTAATTTCATCGATCAACAATAACCCGATTACCCGTTCCCGTTATCCTCACTTTACGTCCCTAAACACCTATCATAAGGGACCTAGCCTAAGGATCATCATCGGGACGGACACTACTGCTAAGGGGATTCCTCAGCAATAAATGTCCTAAAGGCAACCATGTGGGGGATGGAGTACACCGGTGAACATATCGTTCACAAACACCTACAGGTTGCGAGCCTGCTAGTGTTCCACTTGACTGTCTAGAAGAGTCCGTGGTCGTCATCCATACTCCGCTAGATGACAGAATCAACAACATCAACATCGAGGCCTCTCATCATTTTATCACACATCACCTATTGCATCTACCCATGTTTTACCCCAACATTTTCGTAGATATAAAATACATATACAGTTTAAATCATTGAAAACATGTATAACAACGTTCATCTAGCATAGATAGCAAGTATTCAGATAATATGCACACATAGCACGTAATTTATATAAAATACTTCATATCTATGTGTAAGTTGAAAGTAACTATGCACTCACTTGTTAAGGTGATGATTCCAAAATCGGGCAGCGCTTGCTTCTAACGATTCTATTTTCCTTCGACGAAATCTAGCATTATTATCGCTAAATTTTAGTCTAATATTTACAGGGGCAGAACTTCGTCGCTGAATCTTTCTAAGAAAGATTCGTGCAACGCTTCAGCGCTCACCTTACTATACTAAGCTACAGAAAGAGAAGTCGAATCACGAGGGACCGAAATGCTCGGGGGATAAGGAGAGAAAGACTCTTGAATCAAGAGAATGGTGCAAGAAATATGAGAGCCCAAGGCTCTTATTTATACTAATTGAATTTTCAAAAACTACCCTCCATAATTACTTAATGACCTTTTAGTTATATAAACAACTAAACACCCCTCTATAATACTATTATAAATGGATTTAATGATATTTGTACTAAGCTAATGTCGAAAGAACTCAACATTAGTCTTATAATGACCGCATCGTCGATACCTTTCTAATGATATATACATATGTATATATATATGTGTACGTATACATGATTTATACTTTATTTTAATACGTAAATATACTATTATAATTTGTAACTCGTTCATACGAACTCCGTTTTTGACATTCTTTATATCCACGCGTAGGTGAAGACGTACTCTACAACTTTCGTTTAGACTCCGTCGGCTAATTTTGACTTTATTTTTAAAGTTATATTTTTAACAAGCCGGGACAGGATTGGTCTGTTTAAAATCTCATAACTTCTTCATACGAAGTCAGATTTGGGCGTTCTTTTTATCGATGTTCTTAGTTTAACATATTCTACGACTTTCGTTTAGATCACTAAGGCTAAATCTCGCTCTATCGTAAATTCACTATTCACGCTTCCCGGTATCGTGCCGGTTCTGTCGTGAAACTTCGACGGGTCATAACTTCTTCGTTATAACTCGGATTTCGGCGTTCCTTATATGCACGGAAACCTTGAGACATATTCTACAACTTTATGTAGAGATATCGGGATTATCTCACACTTTAATTTTGACGCTCATTTTTATTCTTTATTAATTATACATTTATAATTAAATAATAAACACATATAATTCACATAATACTCAAATATTTCATCTTTATTACTTCAAAAAGAGTTACAAGAGTTGACCTAGACTATTACATTGACAAAAATGCTTAGCCCTGAAACCCGGGCGTTACAATTCTCTCCCCTTTAGGATGATTCCGTCCCGGAATCATGCATCAGCAAACAGATGTGGATAGCGACTCATCATGTCATCCTCTGTTTCCCAAGTGAGATTTGGCCCATTCGAATGTTTCCATCGGACTAGCACCAAGTCGACCATCTTGCGTCGTAACTTCTTAGTCTTACGGTCAACAATTGCCTCAGGCTCTTCGACCAACCTTTTATTTTCATCCATCCTTAACTCTGAGATTGGAATTATGTCGGGAACATCTCCCGTGAATTTCCTCAAATAACACACATGGAAGGTGTTATGAATACCATTGAGTTCTTCGAGCAATTCCAGCTTGTAAGCTTGGTTCCCTATCTTCTGAAGAACTTTGAACGGTCCAATAAACCTTGGACTCAACTTTCCTCGTTTCCCAAATCGTATAAGTCCCTTCCACGGTGAGACTTTAAGCAAAACGGAATCCCCAACTTCGAAAGTTATCGGTCGTCTTTTCTAGTCAGCATAGCTCTTCTGACGATCCTGGGCTGCTAACATCCTTTCCCTAATCACCTTCAACTTCTCAGCAGTCTCATGGACTATCTCGGGGCCCATAAACTGCTTCTCTCCGGCTTCAAGCCAACAAGACGGCGTACGACACTTCTGCCTATACAAGGCTTGATAAGGAGCCATCTTGATGCTCGAGTGAAAACTATTGTTGTAGGAAAATTCTACCAGAGGTAAGTGCTCGTCCCAATTCCCTTGGAATTCGAGGGTACATGCTCTCAGCATATCTTCTAGCGTCTGAATCGTTCTTTCACTCTGACCATCAGTTTGCGGATGATAAGCAGTACTCAAACACAACTTTGTACCTAACTACTCTTGTAGACTCCTCCAAAACCTTGACATGAAACGACTATCACGATCTGATACAATCGTAAGAGGGACACCATGAAGTCTTACAATTTCCTTCACGTAAGCATTTGCGAGCTTATCCATAGACCACTTCTCGTTGGCTGCTATGAAGTGTGCACTCTTGGTGAAATGATCCACGACTACCCAAATCATGTCGTGACCGTTCTTCGTCCTGGGCAGTTTAGTCACAAAATCCATGGTGATGTCTTCCCATTTACCCATGGGTACAGGTAAAGGTTCCAAACTCCCATACGGTTTCTGATGTTGTGCCTTAACCCTTGCACATGTTACGCACTCGGCCACATACTTCGCAACATCGAGCTTCATCGTCGGCCACCAGTAGTAGGGTTTTAGGTCCCTATACATTTTAGTGCTACCGGTATGAATCGAGTACATGGTCTTGTGTGCTTCTTCTATTAGAAGATCTCTTATTCCTCCCGTCTTAGGTACCCAAATTCGATCTTGGAATACCTTCAGTCCTCGACTGTTTGTACCAAACACTAACGTTCTTCCCAAACGTTCTTCCTTTCGGTCATTTTTCTCTAAAGCTTCTTCTTGAGCTTTCCTGATACTTTCCATAATCGTCGAGACGACTTCAATTCTTAACGCTCTTGGCCTTTTCCTTTCCAGATTGACTTTCCGACTGAGAGCATCAGCAACAATATTTGATTTACCTGGGTGGTAAAGTATCTCACAGTCGTAGTCCTTGAGAAGTTCTAGCCAGCGTCATTGCCTCATGTTCAACTCCTTCCGATTAAAGAGATACTGGAGACTCTTATGATCAGTGAAGAGCTTGCACTTCGTGCCGTAGAGGTAATGCCTCCATATCTTTAAGGCAAAAACTACCGCTGCCAACTCCAGATCATGAGTGGGGTAGTTCTTTTCGTGCTCTTTCAATTGTCGAGATGCGTATGCTATCACCTTTTCTCTTTGGGTAAGAACACAACCCAACCCGACTCCAGAAGCGTCACTATAAACCGCGAAATCTTCGACTCCATCGGGTAGAGAAAGTATCGGTGCTTCACATAACTTCTTCTTTAGCTTCTCGAATGCCTCATCGTGTTTCTCACTCCACGTATACGTAGCTCCTTTATGAGTCAAAGCTGTTAATGGAGCAGCTATCGAAGAAAAGCCTTGGATAAATCGTCGATAATATCCGGCTAATCCTAGAAAGCTTCGAATCTCCGTGGGACTCTTTGGACGTTCCCACTTCATTACAGCCTCGATCTTTGCAGGGTCAACCATTATTCCCTCCTGGTTAACAACATGACCCAAGAATTGGACTTCCCGTATCCAAAAGTCGCATTTGGAGAACTTTGCAAAAAGCTTCTCCTTCTTCAACACTTCTAATACTTCTCGTAGATGCTTGCCATGCTCCTCTTGGCTTTTCGAGTAGATGAGAATGTCGTCGATGAACACTATCACGGATTTATCGAGGAATGGTTTACAAACCCTATTCATCAAATCCATGAATGCTGCGGGAGCATTGGTTAGCCCGAATGACATAACCAAGAACTCGTGGTGTCCATATCTCGTTCTGAATGTAATCTTCTCAATATCCTGCTTTCTCACCTTTAGCTGATGATATCCTGACCTAAGATCGATCTTTGAGAAGTAGCTCGAACCTTGCAGCTGATCGAATAGGTCATCAATCCTCGGCAATGGATACTTGTTCTTCACCGTTGCCTTATTCAGCTCTCGGTAGTCTATACACATTCTCATACTTCCGTCCTTCTTCTTCACGAATAACACCGGAGCTCCCCAGGGTGATGAAATAGGTCGAATAAAACCGTTTTCCAACAGCTCCTGAAGTTGCGTCATGAGCTCCTTCATCTCCGTCGGTGCTAATCGGTAAGGTGCCTTTGCTATCGGTGTTGTTCCTGGTAACAAGTCTATACGAAACTCCACTTGCCTATCAGGTGGTAATCCGGGAAGATCTTCGGGAAAGACTTCCGGATAATCACACACAACCGGTATATTCTGCACCTCTTTCTTCTCCTTCTTGGCATCGATTACGAATGCCAAGTATGATGCACATCCTTTGGACAAACATTTCCTGGCTTTCATCAGGGAGATGATTCCAGAATTCACTCTGCGTTTGTCCCCATACACCATAAATGATTCTTTTTCCGGGTGGGTTTACCTTTACTATCTTCTTTCGGCATTGAATCTCAGCATCGTTGGCGCTAAGCCAATCCATACCCAAAACGATGTCGAAACCGTTTAACTCTATGGGTAATAGCTCTTCATGGAATTCGTTTCCATTTAGGTCAATGACGATGTTCCTAATACGATTACTAACAGGTACGAATTTGCCACTGGCAACTTCTACAATCAGGGCATTATCTAGTTTTTCTACAGGCAATGCTAATTTCCCACCAAATTTATGCGACACAAAGGAGTAGTTGGCTCCGGAATCAAATAGTATATTTGTAGGCAAACCATTTACAAGAAAGGTACCTGAAGCGACGTCTGCTGCCTCCTTTGCAGCCTCGAGCGTCATCTGGAAAGCTCTTGCCTTCGGCTTCGGTGGTATGTTGGGTCTTCCTGTCTCCTTCTTCTTCGGGCAGTCCTTCAAAATGTGCCCTTCTTCATTGCACCCATAACAGGCTTTCTGGTTGAGGGTGCATTCATTGGCGTAGTGCCCAGGCTTTCCGCACTTGTAACAAGTGACCCCTCCATCACACTTCCCAGAGTGCTTCTTCTTGCACTTGTCACACCACTTCGCTTCTGATCCTCCTCCCCTCGAACCAGACTTCGAGAATCTACTCTTCTTGTTGGACTTCGAGGATCCATTGAACTTCCGTTTCTCACCAACCTCAGCCCTCTCCAGACCTCTTTCTTTTTGTTAGGTCTCCACGTTCTTAGCTGCTCGAACAGCTGATTTCAGAGTGGTTGCCATCTTGACTGTTGGGCCAAAGTCAGCCGGCAGTCCGTTTGCGAATTTCTCAATTTTGGAAAGTTCGGTTGGCACTAGGTATGGAAACAACTTCATCTTTTCCGTAAATGCAGCAGCATAGTCATCGATGCTCATTCTCCCCTTCTTCAAATTTTGGAACTCATTGTTCAGATCAATCAGTTCTATCTCTGAACAGTACTGCGCCTTCAGTTGTTCCAAGAACTCATCCCATGACATTTTTAGAGCTTCTCCCCGTGGAATTGTATCTGCCAATAGCTTCCACCAGCTCAAGACTCCAGTTTTCAATTGTCTCACAGCGAAGACAGTCTTCTGCTTCTCGCTGCAGTCGCAGCTCTCAAACACCATCTCCATCTCGGAGATCCAGTCCATAATCTCAACAGGCTTTGGGCTTCCTGAGAGACTTGGTGGTTTCACACCCAAGAAATTTTTGTACATCCGCCCATCCTTGTTGTTTCTCCCTTCTGGGCCATCCTTTTGCTCACCTTGAGTCCCTACTTGACTCACTTGGCGGCTATAGTTCCCTTCCTCAGATGGCTCGGGAACTGGCTCCGTCGGTTCAACATGTATGGTAGGTTTGTCCCTATTTTCGTGGAGCATCCGTCTCATTTCTTCCCTTTGTTCAGCTAGCATAGCCTGAATCATGGCTTGAACTCCAGCCATGGTGACTGGCTCAGGTGCAACTTCTTCAACAACAGGTATTTGCTGAACCACTGGGGGTTGGTTCCTACTTCCATTTGCGTTCATGTTTCCGCTACGGGTCCTTGCCATCTTGATCTATACACCGAATAAGGTGAATTTAGATCTTTATTTAGGATAGATGTTTTAAATCGTCCTTATCACTCCGAAACGTTTACATGCTAGTTCTAATATCGTAGTCGTACGTTTAGAATCCTAAACACATAAGGTTTCCAGATCCGGTCGGCAACAGACCATAGATCCGAACAATTAACAGCATATTATGCACAAAGCATTTAGCACATAAAAGCATTTTAGGCACAATTCCTAAAATAAGCTAGTGCTCACACCTCACAATCATCGCTTAGCATTCTAAGTTTAAGTCTAGAAATCCTACAAATTCCTAGTTCGCTTAAACTAATGCTCTGATACCAACTGTGACATCCCCAAAATCACGGCCAGAAAAGACCGGTTTGTTTATGCTTTGTTTAAAAATCAGAGTTACATTTTAAATGAAAGTGTTGCGGAATTTGTCCCAAAACAAAAATATGATAAAGATTTATCAAAAGCATTTCCATAGAAATGTATTTCATTAAAAGACTCGGGATGTCATGTTCGTACAGATCAAAAGCATAAACAATACAATATAAGCCTTACTACATTATTTCATATCTACAGGCCTATATCCGTAATCCCTCGTCCAAAACATCACACCTATGCTCATGCGCCACTACCTGTAATAAATAAAACTGAGGGGGACAGGCTTGGGAGCCTGGTGAGCACATAGGGTTTTCAACCCACAATAAATAAGTTTATTAATTTCATCGATCAACAATAACCCGATTACCCGTTCCCGTTATCCTCACTTTACGTCCCTAAACACCTATCATAAGGGACCTAGCCTAAGGATCATCATCGGGACGGACACTACTGCTAAGGGGATTCCTCAGCAATAAATGTCCTAAAGGCAACCATGTGGGGGATGGAGTACACCGGTGAACATATCGTTCACAAACACCTACAGGTTGCGAGCCTGCTAGTGTTCCACTGGACTGTCTAGAAGAGTCCGTGGTCGTCATCCATACTCCGCTAGATGACAGATTCAACAACATCAACATCGAGGCCTCTCATCATTTTATCACACATCACCTATTGCATCTACCCATGTTTTACCCCAACATTTTCGTAGATATAAAATACATATACAGTTTAAATCATTGAAAACATGTATAACAACGTTCATCTAGCATAGATAGCAAGTATTCAGATAATATGCACACATAGCACGTAATTTATATAAAATACTTCATATCTATGTGTAAGTTGAAAGTAACTATGCACTCACTTGTTAAGGTGATGATTCCAAAATCGGGCAGCGCTTGCTTCTAACGATTCTATTTTCCTTCGACGAAACCTAGCATTATTATCGCTAAATTTTAGTCTAATATTTACCGTGACCAACTATTAGTCTTAGTATTATTATTATTATATAAGCGTTAAACAATATTTTCCAACCACTATGTACAGACAGGGGCCAGACATAAAACACCGGAGGGCAGGACCATTTTGGCATATAGCACTTCTGAAATCCAACAACCCTATGCGGCCCTTTAAACCAGATTCCCCGTACACCTTCCATGTGTGTTATTTGAGAAAATTCACGGGAGATGTTCCCGACATAATTCCAATCTCAGAGTTAAGGATGGATGAAAATAAAAGGTTGATCGAAGATCCTGAGGCAATTGTTGACCGTAAGACTAAGAAGTTACGACGCAAGATGGTCGACTTGGTGCTAGTCCGATGGAAACATTCGAATGGGCCGAATCTCACTTGGGAAACAGAGGATGACATGATGAGTTGCTATCCACATCTGTTTGCTGATGCATGATTCCGGGACGGAATCATCCTAAGGGGGAGAGAATTGTAACGCCCGGGTTTCAGGGCTAAGTATTTTTGTCAATGTAATAGTCTAGGTCAACTCTTGTAACTCTTTTTGAAGTAATAAAGATGAAATATTTGAGTATATTCTACAACTTTATGTAGAGATATCGGGATACCATAACACATATAATTCACATAATACTCAAATATTTCATCTTTATTACTTCAAAAAGAGTTACAAGAGTTGACCTAGACTATTACATTGACAAAAATACTTAGCCCTGAAACCCGGGCGTTACAATTCTCTCCCCCTTAGGATGATTCCGTCCCGGAATCATGCATCAGCAAACAGATGTGGATAGCGACTCATCATGTCATCCTCTGTTTCCCAAGTGAGATTCGGCCCATTCGAATGTTTCCATCGGACTAGCACCAAGTCGACCATCTTGCGTCGTAACTTCTTAGTCTTACGGTCAACAATTGCCTCAGGCTCTTCGATCAACCTTTTATTTTCATCCATCCTTAACTCTGAGATTGGAATTATGTCGGGAACATCTCCCGTGAATTTCCTCAAATAACACACATGGAAGGTGTACGGGGAATCTGGTTTAAAGGGTCGCATAGGGTTGTTGGATTTCAGAAGTGTTATATGCCAAAATGGTCCTGCCCTCCGGTGTTTTATGTCTGGCCCCTGTCTGTACATAGTGGTTGGAAAATATTGTTTAACGCTTATATAATAATAATAATACTAAGACTAATAGTTGGTCACGGTAAATATTAGACTAAAATTTAGCGATAATAATGCTAGGTTTCGTCGAAGGAAAATAGAATCGTTAGAAGCAAGCGCTGCCCGATTTTGGAATCATCACCTTAACAAGTGAGTGCATAGTTACTTTCAACTTACACATAGATATGAAGTATTTTATATAAATTACGTGCTATGTGTGCATATTATCTGAATACTTGCTATCTATGCTAGATGAACGTTGTTATACATGTTTTCAATGATTTAAACTGTATATGTATTTTATATCTACGAAAATGTTGGGGTAAAACATGGGTAGATGCAATAGGTGATGTGTGATAAAATGATGAGAGGCCTCGATGTTGATGTTGTTGAATCTGTCATCTAGTGGAGTATGGATGACGACCACGGACTCTTCTAGACAGTCCAGTGGAACACTAGCAGGCTCGCAACCTGTAGGTGTTTGTGAACGATATGTTCACCGGTGTACTCCATCCCCTACATGGTTGCCTTTAGGACATTTATTGCTGAGGAATCCCCTTAGCAGTAGTGTCCGTCCCGATGATGATCCTTAGGCTAGGTCCCTTATGATAGGTGTTTAGGGACGTAAAGTGAGGATAACGGGAACGGGTAATCGGGTTATTGTTGATCGATGAAATTAATAAACTTATTTATTGTGGGTTGAAAACCCTATGTGCTCACCAGGCTCCCAAGCCTGTCCCCCTCAGTTATATGTATTACAGGTAGTGGCGCATGAGCATAGGTGTGATGTTTTGGACGAGGGATTACGGATATAGGCCTGTAGATATGAAATAATGTAGTAAGGCTTATATTGTACTGTTTATGCTTTTGATTTGTACGAACATGACATCCCGAGTCTTTTAATGAAATACATTTCTATGGAAATGCTTTTGATAAATCTTTATCATATTTTTGTTTTGGGACAAATTCCGCAACACTTTCATTTAAAATGTAACTCTGATTTTTAAACAAAGCATAAACAAACCGGTCTTTTCTGGCCGTGATTTTGGGGATGTCACAGATCTGAGCTCCTGGAGCTCAATCTTGCCTAGATCCAGAGGCCAAACATCTTATTACGACATATAATGCACATACAAGCTTGGGGATTTGTCCAAGAAAGACCTAAATGAAGTACTAAGCATAGAATCATGGGGAAAACGGGTTATACCTCAAAGGAACTGCTGGAAGAACACAATAATGCCTGGATGGCTTCCCTTCTTCTGGATCTACTTCCTTCCTCCTTCAAAACCTTCAAAAGCACACAACAAAGCTTCAATTCTTCAAAGAACAAGCATAAACGAGGGTTGGGAGCTCTGGGGAGAGAATGGGGGCTAGCCTGGGGCGGATAAGTCGCTTAAATAGGCTGCAAACCCCTGAAACTTAGGGTTTCATCCAACAGCTGTGACTCGCCGAGTCCAGGATATGGACTCGCCGAGTCGCCAACTTAAACGTGTCCTGGGTCCCGCATCCACTCGGCGAGTCGGACCTATGACTCGCCGAGTCCAAGGCTAAAAGAAAGGAAATACTCAAATAACATTTACGTACCAGGAACCGGGTGCTACAAATCACTTATAAAAGCATAAGAAATCCTTTAATGTGATGGTTATCACAGATTAATATTTACACAATTATCATTGTGTTCAACTTGTATTCCCCCCCCCCCCCCCCCCAAAAGCATTTAAAACATTTAAAAGATTGATTATAGGGGTATGAACTCACCTTATGCGGGTGATTCAATTGAAGATTCGTGTAAGGGTGAGAAGTTCCACGAATGAATTCTCGAGACACAAACGAGTCCTAAATGACATATAATGGAATATATAGGCATGTAATTAGAGTATAAAACAACTAACATGCGAGGAAACAACCTTAGGGACCAGGAAACACTTGAAATGAAGTGTTACAATCACATGTGATTGTATGAAAGGGATTTTATGGCCATATACGTGTGTTTACGGCCACACACTTGACTTTACGGCTTCAAGAAGTGTTTAGGTCCGTAAACACTTGAAGATGATGCATTTTGGATCTTTATTCATGATTATAGGGTGTTTGTATCATGAGGATACAAGAGTTTCTAATGGATAACAAGATGATAAAAGAGATGCTCACACTTTGGATGACTTTAGGGTGTTTATGACCCAAGAACAAGTGGGTGTTCTTGGTGAAAAGATGAAGACTTGAAGATCTTGAAGGAAAAGTGATGAATTCAAGGATGTGATTCATAGGATTCATATGATCAAGAAGATTAACTAGCAAAATGGAGGAATTACTTACATTTTTGAAGAGAAATGATGGATTTCCTTGATGGTACTTGAGAGAGTTTGAGTGTTCTTGGTTGAAAAAGGTGAGAAATGAAGAATAAATTAAGGAAATCTATACTTATCATGAGAGTTCACAACCACCAAGAGTTTACGGCCATAAACTCTAGTTTGCGGCCATAAACTCCTTGTGATGGAGTTTTCCGACTCTTTTGCAACCCAATGAACTTAAGCTGACACAACCCTGCACACAATCCTTAAGTGCACTAGGCTTAGAATACTCAAAAAGACCCTTAACAATGCTAAAAGATAGCAGAAACAAGTATGACATTTGATTGGATTGATTGGCTTTACCATATAGAAATTTTCAGGTTGTCACAAAACCGTAGTCCGGAAACATACGTATAAACATTCCTAGGGCCTCTTCCAGAATCGGACGTAATCCGGAAAGCATACAGACATACCTCGGGCATCACCTGACATCGGACCCTAATCCAGAAACATACAAATACGGGCACATGCAAGAATCACGAAGACATCAAGCATACCAACATTCCTTGGGCGCCGCCCGACATCAGATCGTAATCCGAAAACACATAACATAAATATGGGCCGACATTGGTGCCTTCGACCTATTCAAACAGGAGGAAACTCACCTCAATTGCTAAAGCTCACTGTAAGAAATCCTTAGTTGCAGCCCTACCGACTCCCCGAGCTATCAATACCAAAATGTCACCCAATTAGGAATTAGGTTCCAAACCATGTTCCATAACCCTTACTTGGGGTGAAATGACCGTTTCACCCCTGGCCCAACAAGATTCACAACCAAGGCCCAAAAGTATAAAATCCATAAAAACCCATTAATGGCCCAATTTTCCAAATTGGGCCCAAACCCTTACATAGGCCTTTCCCTAAAGTCCATTTACTTTTCTGAACCAATGATTTTACGATGGCCCAAAGGTCCAAGCCCATTGGGCCCACTAAGGTCTAATTCATCATCCAAGGCCTATTAGGCAAGCCTAGCAAGGCAAGCCCAACCAGAAGTCCATTACTCTCAAATCCTTAGTCCATTATGAGCCCAAACTTAAAGATAAGTCCAATACCAAGCCAACCCAAAATCAAAGAGCCCAAAACTTGCATAGGTGATGATCAAGTAGTGAACACATTATGCTCACGTCGTGAGGTCATGACTTTGGCCTAGAAACTTCCTCGCACACATTCTCACGTCGTGAGGCTTCATTCCTCACGTCGTGAGTCCAGATCTGACAGAAAATGAGCATTAAGCTCCTAATCCATTATGCCTTAACATGGGACAGTCTAGAGGGTCTTCCTTGACCCCAAGGACCATAAAATCGAAGCTTTCCAGTCATATATGTCCAATACATGACTTAAACACCAACTTAGATCAAAATGAAGGAAAAAGGGCCAATAGTCAAACTTGGAGTCCAAAACTTGCACCAAAATCTAGATCCAAGGGTTCTAACATAGCAAATGACTCAATGGTCCACAAATTTGCAAACTTTATGGACCTCATGCATGATAATTCAAGATCCCATGCAAAGAAGGTAGCCATAACCTAGATGTATCAAGATTAGAAAAGAAAGGTGGGATCTTTGAGACTTATAAGCTCAGAAGTGCCACAAGGAAGAGCTTATCTCGCCCAAAAGGAACCACTACAAGAGCTTCTTCTTCTTCTTCAAGGAAATCAAAGCACCAATACCACCAACAATGGCTCAAGGGCTCAAGAGGGCCGAATCTAGGGTTTTTCAGTGACTTGGGAAAGAAAGAGGCTGAGGAGAAGCAACCCTAATCATCTCATACTTTTAAATACCTAAAAATTAGGGTTTTGGTGCATCAGACGCTCCTCGCGTCGTGAGCACTTCATGCTCACGTCGTGAGACTTAAATGAGCTTGGTCAACAAGTTAACGATCACTCACCCGAACTACTCCAACTTCAAACGGCCACAACTTCTTTGTTTCAACTCCGTTTTTGACGTTCTTTTTATCCACGAAAAGGTGGCGAGAAGCTCTATAAATCTATCAACTTATCCTAACCACAAAACCTTCCGAATGAAAATCCAAAATTCATAAAGAGCTCAAACTGCCACTTTACCTATATACCCCTTGTCTCCAAGGCACAACCCAAAGTCCCGTATCACCTCAATTACATTGTCCGTACCTAAATGGGTCTAAATCTCTCTTTTCCAAAGGCCCTAAGCCTTATGATAACCTATTTTCAGGCCGCAATCCCGAATTAGGAAAGCGATTCGAAACATGGCGTTACAAGTTGGTTAATTGGAATATTCCAAAACCGTGAAGGAATTAAAGTTGGACGAAAATTCACTCCATCCCATATGGGATGGAGGTGAAATTCAAACCTGCGACCTTTTGAATAAATAAGAACGACCTTAACCAACAGACTAGGACCGTGTTTATGTTCAATTGTCACGAAAAACATATATATACACATCTGAATTTGTTTGGAAAAAAAAATACAAGACGAATGAATGTACCGTGTTTCGAACTCAGGGCCTTAGGTTCAAAGAAGCAGAGTGCTAACCACCTGTACCACTTGATGTTTTTGATTTATTTTGCAAAACATCATTATATTATGTATATAACACACACACACACACACACACATATATATATATATATATATATATATATATATTATAAATAATTAGTTCGGTTTGGTTTCTCTCGATTTTACCAAACCCATAAACTGAACCCAACCTAGAAATTTTAAGTTTTTGAAAATCTAAACCCAAACCGTCAGTTTATGCTTCAATTTCGGTTTTATAGGTTTTTCAGTTTTGCTCACCCCTACTTTTCCTCCATCTATATGGGACGATTTCTAGCCCTCTTTAGGGTTTGTAAAATTGACCATTCTCCCAGTTACTTTATTCTTTTTTTGTTGTCCATTGGGTGTGATGTCATTAGAGAGATTCTGGTTTGGGTCCTCTCATCCAAGCAACATTGAGGATGCCAAGATCTTAAACATGGAGATCGATAGGTACATAATAGGTATGTTATTCTTTCTTCTTTATGTTTTATGTTTTTAGTAAAGTAACAATAATATCATGGAACTTAGATCTGTAGGGTGCATGAACATATATGATTATCGTTATGTTTCCGTTACGCATAATTATTTGTTTAGATGAATAAAAAAACCAACGTAAAGATTGTCAAATTGAACAATTCGTTTTTTTTTATCTAAATAGTTAACAATCCTAAGTTCAGTTTTGGTATTAATAAGGGAATATTAAGGTTTACATGTTTATATAGGAAAATCTCTAGAAAAGTCCTAAAGTTTTGGGTCAATTTATGCTCAAGTCCTAAAGTAAATTTCATTAATGAAAGAGGACATGAATCCGTGTAACATCCGGATTTCCAGGTATATTATTTTATTTAATTATTTTGGAGTTTGTGGAGGAACTCGGCGAGTTGGAGCCAAGACTTGCCAAGTAGGGTCGCGGATGTTCATCCGGGTTCACGTTCGGACTCGGCGAGTGCACGCTGTTTAATGAAACCCTAATCCCCCAGGTTTGGAGCCTATTTAAGGGCACTTATAGCCTCCCATTGCGGCTACCAGTCCCTTGAGAGAACCCTAAGTGATCCAAATCGTTGTGAGGAAGAAGAAGTCACTTTTGATCCTTTTACCTTTGGTTTAGCAAGAAGGAGGTGACCAAGAGCAAAGAGGAGGCGCGATTCTAGCAGTTCCAGAGTTCAGAGACTTCATTTCGAGGTAATAGTTCGAACCTCCTTCAGTTTTGGTGTTGATCACTAGGGTTAGGGTTTTCTAACCCCTTTGGAGAGTGATTATGTGGAGCAAATGGTCCCTCTTTGAGTTTGTGCCTTGGATCTGGACTCAAAGAGGTCCAGAGACCTTAACCCTTGGAGCTTTATGGATCAGTTTGGGGTTATTGGACTTAGGTTGCCATTTTTGGTACTAAATCTCCTTTTGATGCCTTGTTGTTGTTATACAAGCATCAAGTTTCGGACTTTACGTGACATTCATGCTTGGGAAGGCCAGATCTATGGTTTAGGGAAACAGATCTGATCTCAGGAGGCCAGGAGAGTTTGTGCATGGCATGAACTCGCCGAGTTGTTCTTGAGACTCGGCGAGTAGGGTTAGGGTTTCACGTAAATTGCTTAGTAAGTAGACTTGCCGAGTTGGGGGATGACTCAGTGAGTCAGAAGGGGGTTAGAGGACTAGAGTTCAAGGCGGTACTCGTCGAGTTGTTCTTAAGACTCGGCGAGTTGAGTCGGGGTGGTCCCGCGATTCATGCCTGATATGACTCGTCGAGCATAGGGAGGTACTCGACGTGCCAAGCGGGACCAAGTGTTAGAGAACATGTGTGAACTCGCCGAGTCACCAGGGTGCACTCGGCGAGTAGGGTCAAAGTTTGACCGTTGACTTTTATTGACTTTTAGGGTTTGGTCAACAATGGAGTACTTGTGTCGGGAGGGGGGTAAAATAGTTTTTTACCCTTCTGAGGGTGCTAATGGCAGGTTGAGTCTAGTCTCGAGAGTTATATTTATAAGAGTATTTACTTTATGTGAATAGGCGGAGACTAGGCAATATTTCTACCAAGTCAGAGATTTACCGAGACGTCTGAGGTGAGTCTTCTCACTATGATTTACCTAGTGTGGTAACAGAGTTATGTGACAATGTATTTTAGAGTTATGTGCTAGTGTATTTGCATGTTATTTATGTGTTGTGATTTATTGTATGTGATATGCATGATTCAGAGATTACAGAGTAGGACCAGTGGGTCCATAGAGTTAGGACCTTCGGGTCCATAGAGTTAGGGCCAGAGGGCCCCACTGAGACACATTGACCTGAGGGTCAACAGAGTTAAAGCCTCGAGTGGCTAATATATGTTAGAGTGGTATTTTGGGGAAATCACTAAACTTATGCTTACAGTGTTACGTGTTATGTGTTTCAGGTACCAGTGATGACCGCGGGAAGGCGTCGACTTGATTCGTACACACACATGGGATTTTAGGTATTTCGATCTTGGGAGGTGTTTTGTGAAACAAAGACATGATATTATGACATTTTATGAATGAATGAGTTTGTAAAAATGTGTTTGAAAATGCAAAAAATTGTTTTAAATTTTTACGGTGTTACAATCCGGCTATTGTAATCACTTTAACCCTTTTTACCTTTTGCGGAATGTTACCTGGTGATGTGGCGCGCCAAATGGACTGTTCTTCTGGTTTTTGGCATGCCCTTTCTTTATTATTCAAAAAATCTAATTTTTGAGAAAAAAGGGAAGAGGACTCGAACCCGTGGCCTCCCACTCCCAAACCACACACCTTACCATGTGAGCTAGAAAGTCTTATTGTTATTATTTCATTAACTCTATTTATAAAGTTGTATAACCTTCGCCTTCATCCCAACAAGACCCATCGATATACCGTTAGTCTTGTCTCCATTTCCTTCCCAAAAACCCTATCGAAACTCGATTTCTTTCTCCTAATTCGCCGGTATGTCTGCCACAACCTATCTGAAACTGACATCGTTGAGTCTGATTTTGCATCGTTACTCTTTTGTAACAACTGTCATGGAGCCATCATCATCGCCGACCCGTACACAGACTGTAACTATGATACACTCCCGATGCTTTTAGCGTCATATCCTTTATCTATCAAAAAATAGAAATCGATCAATAGCAATTTCATAAAATTTTATCCATGTTTCATTCAATTAAAACAAAGGGAGGACCTACGACTAGGGATGAGATTTAGAATTAGAACACCGGACTGGAACCGAAACCGTTAGAACCGGAATATGTAAAACCGGTCCGGATCCCGGGTTTAAAGAATGGCTCTATACGGGTTCCGGATAATCTGGGTTTCGGTTCCTTCGGGTCCGGGTAAACCGGGTTTAAGAACCGGAACCGTGTTAGGAACCAAAATCGGTTTTAGGGGCCGGAACCGGTTTCTATGGAAAGTTTAAAACATGCATATATCATTCGTTTGAAGTCAGATTGGCATGATGTTTTTTCCATAGTATAGTTTATAGTTTTTATATTATTTTAGACTATAATTTTGTCATTTTTGGGTTTATATTCATTGACTTATATTCTCTCAAAATCAGGATATCAAAGTTGGAAATTTTATGTTCATTTTTTTTTTTTTTGTATTCTGTGATAGTTTTAAAACATGAATATCTCATTCGTTTAAAGTCGGATTGGCATAAGGTTTTTTCCATGGTATAGTTTATAATTTGGACTACCTCCGTCCCAAATTGATAATCCACTTTTGACTTTTGAAGTCTTTTTTCTTCAACTTTAACCTTAAATATTGTTGTGTTTGATAGATAATACTTTATGCAAAATACATGAATGAATTGTATTTTAAATGTTTTTTCATTGTTATAAGTTTTATCAAGTAATATATAACACAAATAAAAATATTTAATGTCAAAGTTGAAGAAAAAAGACTTCAAAAGTCAAAAGTCGGGATATCAAAGCTGAAAATTTTATGTTTTTCAGCTTTCTTTGTATTTCGTGATAGATTTAAAACATGCATATTTAATTCGTTTGAAGTCGGAATAGCATGCGGTTTTTTCCAAAGTGTAGTATAAAGTTTATACATGATTTTAGACTATAATTTTGTCGTTTTTGGTTTCATATTAATTGATTTATAGTCTCCCAAAGTTGGTTTCATATTAATTCGACCCACTTTACCCGGTTCCCCGGGTTTTTCGGTTTTAGACCCACTTTACCCGGTTCCATTCGACCCACATTGATATTTCTAGGTTTTTCGGTTCTAGACCCACTTTACCCGGTACCTTACCCGAAACCAAACCGAAACCGGTTCCTATATAGCGGTCCGGTTTCCGATCCTAAAAAATCTCGTTAACCGGTTCCCGGGTTTTCCGGGTCCGGGTCTACCGATCTGGGTTTGGACCCACTCTCATCCCTACCTACGATGACGTGGATTTCCAATGGTAACTCAAGGAAGATATGTTAATACGGTCCACCAATGTTGATTTACTAACCAAAATGGAGGTTGGGTGGCCGCCCTTTGAACCAAAACAATTTTTTCGATGATGAAGATGTAGTGGTGGTTGTCGGGGTTGGCGGTGAAGTTGAGATAAGACAATCAAAGTTGGAAGAAAGATTTGGGGAAGAAGAAGGGTTAGTGGGAGAAAAATGTGAATTTTCTGATGATAGTTAATGGTAAATTATTAAGATTTTATAAATACATTTGAAGAAAACATAACAATAAATTATTCTAACTCATATGGTAAGCTGTATGGTTTGAGAGTGGGAGGTCACGGGTTTGATCCCCTCGCTATTTTTCTCCTAAAAATCAGATTTTTTTTAAATAATGATGAAATGACATGCCATATCAACTGTCACCGCAGCCGAACAGTCAATTTGACGCACCAGTTCAGCAAGTAACCTGTTGCACAAGATAAAAATGGTTAAAATGATAACAGTAATCAGTTTCCTATTATTTTTCGTTAATAAAATTTAATTTAGTACTACATATAAATTGATCCAAAATTTTGAAACTTTATTTGAAGATTTTCCATTTATATACCACTTGAATAAGGTGGCAAACAAATATTGTTAGTTGAATTAATAAGAATATATGGTCCATTCAGAATATACAACTTATTATTATTATTGTTAGATTCCAAACCTCTCAGTCAAGATAACAACCAATAGTTTGAAATGGGATGTTTCGGACCGAATGATCCAAATTTATAAATAGTGGGTATTTCATATACTCGTTTCATTTATCATAGTTATTTTTGTCAATATCCATAATAAAAATCGTGTAAAAATATAATGCTGATTATATTTGATATGCAAACACCAAATGTATAAAAAAAAAAAAAAAAAAAAAAGAATGTGTCGGTGGCTGGTACAGGGAATGAGTGCCTATTGATTTTCCGGTCATAATATGACTCTAAATAAAATTATTTTTAAACAATATAAAACTAATTGCAAAATAATTCATGAGATTTGGAAACACCAACAAGATATTCTTATTAGTTATAATAATTATTATTTATATTCAAGCCTATATTTATTTATTAAAATATTCAAAGTAAATCAGTTTTTAATAGAATATGTCAAAACATTTTATATCAATATTCAAATATGTACAATATAATAATATATTTCAAACTTCAAATATATTATTATATATGTTCTTATACCGTAAGACATGTGGGTTGGAACTCTGGATGCTTGTTTGGAAAAATGTTCCCATCCCCTTTTTTCATCATTGGGAAGCTTACAACAACAATGAAAATATCTAATTTTATAAAAGTGTGACAAAGGAAAGTAATATATATATATATATATATATATATATATATATATATATATATATATATATATATATATATATATATATATATATTTTGGTAAAGTAATTAACTGTTTACAAGTTAACTCAACTGCATATGATCCATTTTTATTAATACAAATATTACATGTTTTAACTTAATCATTAACCAAATTATTTTGTTATCCTCTCTAATAAATAAAAAACTTTTTGCCACTTATTACACTCTCATTCAATTTGTTAAATGTTATTTTATGGTTATTTTGAATTAATTTTTTTTTTCACATGTCATTTTATGAATTTTTCAATTTTATTAAAATTTATATAATATTTTAATATAATAATTACAATAAATGTAATAATAAATGTATATCAATTTCATTAATAAACGATCTTTTAATTTCAAAATTTCCAAAATATAATAATAAATGTTCTCAAATATTTTGATCTTTATATTTAACTTTTCTTTAAATTAACTCATGTAATACATGAGTCTCACAACTAGTATTTAATATGTTATAACTATGTTATCAGGAATGGTGTTTAAGTTTGGTTGATATTATATGGTAATGAAATTTTTGCAAATATGCAGTCATTTTTTTATACAGTTTATTATTAAGCTAATTTGAACGGCTTAAAATGTATTGTATTATTTTAACTAGATATTATAGGTTATATTTTTTGTGTATATGATTTATCATGTTTTTTGTATATGATTTATCATTAAACTATAAGATATATATGGAGCCAAAATTATCTCTCTATAAGAGCTCTTATTGAGAGAAAGACGACTCTAATATATATATATATATATATATATATATATATATATATATATATATATATATATATATATATATATATATATATATAGCTACTTATATGTTTGTGTCGTACTTATATGAGATACACTATCCCCCCCCCCCCCTCCGACTACAAGGATCGATGAGGATAGACATGGATGTGCTGAGCCACATGGGTGTGAGATACCGACTCTGTTACCATGTAAGATATATGTGGATCCCAAAATTTGTCTCCAAAAGAGCCCTTATAGAGAGAATGGAGACTCCAACATGTGTAACTACTTATAAGACCATGTCGTACCGATGTATGATACATTAACATAAACTATGTCACTATCATCTTTTCCAGCCAACACTACCCACCTCCATAAAAAAACACCACCTTTCATCACTACCATTCGCCACTACAAACAACCAAGTAACTAATCTAAAATCAGTTTTCAATCTATAGCAAAATTGATTCAAACCTAAAAATCAATTCCACTCAATTCAAACATAGATTGTAACAATAAAATTGTTATCTTAAGCGGATCTGACTATCGGTGCCACACGATTCAAGAAAAAGGGGCAAGAGAGGGATGTCGGTGCATGTTGGTTTTTGCAAGGTAACAAGAGATGATGAGGAGTAGGGGAAAATGTGACTAGTGATAGGAGGGATGTTGGCGGTTGTTAAGGCTGTGAGCTTATTTTTACCAACGAAAAGATGGAGAAGACTATTTGCTTTGCAATGATTTTTAAAAAAATAAACATGTAAAATAGTGTTTTATTTTTTCTTTGAAATTGTGTTAGCAAGAGTAAATGATATTATGACAAAAAAAAATTAAATGTGAACAAAACTTAATTTCATGGTAAATGGTGTACGAAAATAAGTTTAATATTGCTTCTTTAACATAAAATTTGAGTTTAAAAATATATTTGAACGTGTAAACTGGCTATATATCTAATAGCCGATCAAAATAAAATTTTTTAAATAATAGATAAAAGTTTACTGTTAAATAATATACATTGCATACAAAGTCATTTGTCTTTTAATTTATAAAACCAGGTATAAATGTAATGTAATATGTAATATTTTTAAAAAAAATAATAATAGGTGCTTTGCTTTATTCTAATTTATTTATTTATCTATTTTTTATGCAAAAACGGTGATTAAAATTATTTAGTTTTCAAAAGTAGTTACAAGATTATTCAACTTTTGAAAATCGTAATAAAAATGATAGAAACATTTATTTTCTTTTGTTAACGCGCATCTCATGGTGTAAAGCTAGTGCTATCTTGGCGTATAACCAAAATAAATAAACAATTTGATATAAGAAATGAAGAAATCTAAATAAATCAAACGACAGGAACAGCTCGTCTTACAGCTAGCACAATTATATACAGCTCGTTTCAAGCCAAGCCAAATGCCTTACAACCTCGAGCCAAGCCGTACCTTAAATTAAACATATTCGTTTCGTACATTAAAAGTAACGCAAAGGCAAACGAGTTAATTCTCATCACAAAAACAAGAGGCAAACTTCATACATATTTATAAAAAATTGATTTTTGTGGACTTTTCCTTTTGTTTCTTTAATAGTCAATCACTCAACAAATTTCTAAAAAAATCCTATTTTTTATTTCATTGAAATAATATTATTTTTGCAAAAGAATATGTTCTCTTTGCAAAAAAAATAAATAAAAATAAATAAAAAAAATAAAGTTCAAAAAATTATATGGTTATAACGGAACTAGTTGTTTTATAAGGGTATTAATTAAACTAGCTATATTTGTAATTATATTTAGTGAAAATAACTCATTTTCATGTTAATTAGCAAAATAACCCATAATTTTGGAAGTACGTTAAGCACTGATTAACGTAATTGTTGGATGTCAACAAAACAAGTTAAACATTTCAGACAAAAACCAAAACAAACTTTGGTGACTTTGCGGAAATAAAACTTCTGAAAAAGTAAATCAAGTGAAAACAATATTTAACATGGTTTGGTCAGGTGACCTACATCCACATGTGAACGAGAGAGAAAATATTTTATTAACTTCCAAAAACAAATACAATCAAACACAAAGGTTACACCTCACTCGAGCTCTCAAAACAAAAGAATTCCTCTTTCTTACTAACAGCTCCAAAAGAGTTCTCTTCACCTCACAGTGATTACTCTCTTAAAATTTATGCACACGTATAATGATAGAGATATGAGTCTATTTATACTTGAGGAATCAGACCTAAAACCCTAATGGGCCAAGCCCATCAGCTCATAGGTACATAAATGGTGACAACCAATCATATTCTGTCATGCAACATCTTCTGGAACATTCTTCCATGTCATATAACCCATAAACATCAGCAACACACATGATGAACCACCTTGACTATAGTGGAGCATCATGATGCACATGTGGTGCATCATGAACACTAATGGCCCAACATTCATCATGGTGGCACAACATGGTGCATACCTTGAATAATACCAACTTCTAAGCATCCTTGAATGATCTTGAGCATCATTAAGGACTTCATAGCTGTGACATCCCCAAAATCTCGGCCAGAAAAGATCGTTTTTTTTCATTTATGCTTTAAAAATATTTTCAGAGTAAATCCTTTTGATTTGAAAGAGTTGCGGAATTTGTTCCCAAAAACAAAACATGATAAAACAATGTTTACCAAAGCATTTCATAAAAGAAATGTATTTTTCATTATATAATCAAAACTCGGGGTGTCATGTTCCGATACAGACCAATAAGCATAAACGATAACATTACAAGTCATTCAACAAATATATACATATACAGACTTGTAAACAAAACAATTGATGGTTCATCCATCTTATGCCCTCGCGCCACTTCCTGTAATACAAATAAAACTGAGTGGGTCAGGCTTGGGAGCCTGGTGAGCATATAGGGTTTTCAACCCACAATAAATAATCATATTTAATTTTCACCAACCAACAATAACCCAATTACCCATTCCCATTATTCTCACTTTATGTCCCTTAAACAACTAACACAAGGGACCTAGTCTAAGAATATTTCATCGGGGCGACAACACATGCTTCGGGGGTTCCTCAGCAATATAAGTCAAATAAGGCAACCATGAGGGGGATGGAGTACAGCGAATGAACACCTGAGTTCATTAACACCTACAGGTGGTGAACCTGCTAATGTTTCCACAAGACTGTCTAGAATAGCCCGTGGTCGTCATCTAAACTCCGCTAGATGACTAAATCAAACAACAACGAGGCCTCTCATCTGTTTATTACACACCAACTATCTACCCATGTTCTACCCAACATATTAGTAGATAAAAATATACATTTTTATACATAGTTTAAAAACCTGTATAGCATGCTTTAATCAACACATAATCCACATAACAGATGAGGCACACACACACATAACACATATCTCATAGAGAATAAATCATATCTATGAGATAGAAGAGAGTGAATATACATTCACTCACATAACCACAAAATTATACACATAATACGTATTCCGTATAAAATACTTCATAATTATGCGTTAGAAGAAAGTAACTACACACTCACACCTATAAACAACAATATACTTAATACACTCGAACCAAACTTGTATTATTATCGTGTTTATGAAAGGTAGTATACACTCACTTGATCAGAAGATGATCGGACAGCACTACGACTTGCAGAAGTAGTAATCCTCAGCAGATCTGAAAGATCTTCACAAAAATCGAACTTCTCGCGGGCAGAGCTTCGGCTCGGGAACCGCACTTCTCGGGATCTTCGGGATCTCGGGACTTGCCTCGGGGCTCGAGTATGATATCGGGGCTTCGGGATATTTCTGGCACGCAAAACGATGCAAAACGGGAGAGAGAAGAGAGAAAATGAACAAAAGACTCGGCTGCCTTCGGATCCTATTTATAGGAGGCTGGAGCCTCGGAGTACGCGGGGCGTACTGCTTCCGAAATCGTCACTGCATGCGTTATTCGAGCCACTTGCTGCGAGTGTCGACACCTTCGGAGTACGCGGGGCGTACACGAGTACGCGGAGCGTACTTCGGATCAGACCGGTGACTCCTTCAGATAATGCTTCCGAATTTTCAATTAAATTTAATTACAAAATATTTAATAAACTTCGGAAATTCATATCTTCTTCATACGAACTCCGTTTCGACGTTCTTTATATCCACGCGAAGGTGAGACTACGCTCTACAACTTTCGTTTAGACTCCGTCGGTAATTTCGACTTTATTTTTATTATTTATTTTTAATAGGCCGCGACAGAAAAACTTCGTTATAAATTCATAACTTCTTCGTTTGACGTCCGTTATCGCCTAACTTTATATCGCTTCGATACCAACAATGAGACCTTCGATCCTCGTTTAGATTACTTCGGCTAAAACCGCTCGATCTCAAATCGAGTATCTCGGGCTGCACACCGCTAAGCCGAAACTTCGATAAATCATAATTTCCTCATACGAAGTCAGATTTGGGCGTTCTATATATATTCGGAAACCTCGTTTCAACTACTACAACATTATTCAAAGATATTAAGTTTATTTTACACTTAAATTTTGACGCTTATTTTTATTCTTAATTAATCAAACCACATAATTAAGCAATTAAGCACAAAACACATAATACTCAAATAACACAATCATATTATTTCAAAATGGGTTACAAAGGTTAACCTAGACTATTACATTGCTAAAAATGGAAAGCCCGGAAACACAGGCGTTACAATAGCATACTTGGCTCATCAAGGACCAAGATGGGCCATCTTGCGCCATCATGGCGTAACAGAAATATGGATGGCGCAAGAGACATCAAGTGTGGCACAAGAGCATATAAGTTGGAGCAACATCACCATCTTGGTGCAACAATAACATGCATGACATAACATAGAGGTGACAATGGGTCGATCTGGGTTGGGTTCGCGTTCAACCCATTTAATAATTGGGTTGAAAATATCAACCTAACCCAACTTGTTAATTTAAATGGGTTGATATTTCATATTTCCAACCCAACCCAACCTTTTACTTAAATAGGTTGTCACCGGGTTGATCTCTTTGTGTAGTTCCCGACCCAACCTATTAAATAAATGAGTTAAATTTGAGTTAACCCATTTAAAATCAATTAAATAAATTATATAAATAAATATTATGCCACTTAAATGATAAAACGCAAATAAAACTTCATAATTATGATAAAAACAAAATCCTAATTCATAAATACAAATAAATTGTTCAAATAACATTAAAAATGTTTAGTTTCACATGGATTTTGGAGAGTGACCAGTATTATCGGCGCTAAAAGAGGATTGAAATTATGATTGAATTTTATTAAACATAGATAATAATAATGCAACATTATAATTTACAAATTAATACTTTAATTAATACATGATAACATTCAAATAATTATTAAATTATATATATATATATATATATATATATATATATATATATATATATATATATATATTAAAGTTAAATGAGTTGACGGGTTGAAAACAAGTTTATAATTTTCACCTAACACAACCTATTTAAATAAATGGGTTAGAGAGGTTGATCCATTTAAGTTAAATGAGTTGAAAATATCAACACAACCCGCTAATGTTGGGTTGGGCTGGCAGGTTGGGTCAATTTTTGCAAGCTCTAGCGTAACAAGGCCATTCTTGGTGCAACAACATACTCTATGGCGCAACATGAGTACCCTATGGCGCAAGATGGAGTGTCATTGGCGCAACAAGGAGTGTCATTGGCGCAACAACATCCTTCTTGGCGCAAGTATTTAGCAGATGGCGCAACAAGGTCCCCTTGTTGCTCCATATCACTCCCAAGTGCTCCAAAGCTCTTCCAGGTGCACCAAACCCCCTTCTGTATGACCTGTTCCTTTGACACTTGATCAATTCCTTTCTCACATGATCCAATCATTTGTCACATGCTCCATGAACCTCAAGTGCTCCATTGAGTTCTAAGTGCTCCATGGACAAGACTTCATACCTCAACAGTAATAACTGAATGGACCCCATATTTAAAAGAATTACGGAATGTGGCACCTACCACCTCCCCGAAACGACATTTTAGATTTACGGAAAAAGTATAAAAAATGGCAATCGATCATGATGATATTTGTGACATCCCCAAAATCTCGGCCAGAAAAGACCGTTTTTCATTTATGCTTTAAAAATATTTTCAGAGTAAATCCTTTTGATTTGAAAGAGTTGCGAAATTTGTTCCCAAAAACAAAACATGATAAAACAATGTTTACCAAAGCATTTCATAAAAGAAATGTATTTTTCATTATATAATCAAAACTCGGGGTGTCATGTTCCGATACAGACCAATAAGCATAAACGATAACATTACAAGTCATTCAACAAATATAAACATATACAGACTTGCAATCAAAACAACTGATGGTTCATCCATCTCATGCCCTTGCGCCACTTCCTGTAATACAATTAAAACTGAGTGGGTCAGGTTTGGGAGCCTGGTGAGCATATAGGGTTTTCAACCCACAATAAATAATCATATTTACTTTTCACCAACCAACAATAACCCAATTACCCATTTCCGTTATTCTCACTTTATGTCCCTTAAACAACTAACACAAGGGACCTAGTCTAAGAATATTTCATCGGGGCGACAACACATGCTTCGGGGGTACCTTAGCAATATAAGTCAAATAAGGCAACCATGAGGGGGATGGAGTACAGCAAATGAACACCCGAGTTCATTAACACCTACAGGTGGCGAACCTGGTAATGTTTCCACAAGACTGTCTAGAATAGCCAGTGGTCGTCATCTAAACTCCGCTAGATGACTAAATCAAACAACAACGAGGCCTCTCATCTGTTTATTACACACCAACTATCTACCCATGTTCTACCCAACATATTAGTAGATAAAATATACATTTTTATACATAGTTTTGAAAACCTGTATAGCATGCTTTAAATCAACACATAATCCACATAACAGATGAGGCACACACACACATAGCACATATCTCATAGAGAATAAATCATATCTATGAGATAGAGGAGAGTGAATACACATTCACACATAACACAACCAAATATATACACATAACACGTATTTTATTTAAAATACTTCCTATTATTGTATTTGGAAAAGGTAACTACACACTCACACTTATAAACAACAATATACTTAATACACTCGAACCAAACTCGTATTATTATTGTGTTTATGAAAGGTAGTATACACTCACTTGATCAGAAGATGATCGGACAGCACTACGACTTGCAGAAGTAGTAATCCTCAGCAGATCTGAAAGATCTCTTCAAAAATCGAACTTCTCGCGGGCAGAGCTTCGGCTCGGGAACCGCACTTCTCGGGATCTTCGGGATCTCGGGACTTGCCTCGGGGCTCGAGAATAATACCCGGGCTTCGGGATATTTCTGGCACGCAAAACGATGCAAAACGGGAGAGAGAAGATAAGAAATTGGCAATTGGGTCGGCTGCCCTCGCATCCTATTTATAGGAGGCTGGAGCCTCGGAGTACGCGGGGCGTACTGCAGTACGCAGCGCGTACTGCTTTCGAAATCGTCACTGCATGCGTCATCCGAAATGTCGACACTCTTCGGAGTACGCGGGGCGTACGTCGGATCAGGCCGGTGACTCGCCTTCGGATAATGCCTCCGAATTTTCATTTAAATTTAAATACAAAATAATTAATAAACTTCGGAAATTCATATCTTTTTCATACGAACTCCGTTTTCGACGTTCTTTATATCCACGCGAAGGTGAGACTACGCTCTACAACTTTCGTTTAGACTCCGTCGGTTAATTTCGAATTTATTTTTATTATTTATTTTTAATAGGCCGCGACAGAAAAACTTCGTTATAAATTCATAACTTCTTTGTTTGACGTCCGTTCTCGCCTAACTTTTTATCGCTTTGATACCAACAATGAGATCTTCGATTCTCATTTGGATTGCTTCGGCTAAAAACCCCTCGATCTCAAATCGAGTAAAACAGGCTGCTCACCGCTAAGCCGAAACTTCGATAAATCATAACTTCCTCATACGAAGTTAGATTTGGGCGTTCTAAATATATTCGGGAACCTCGTTTCAACTACTACAACATTATTCAAAGATATTAAGTTTATTTTACACTTAAATTTTGACGCTTATTTTTATTCTTAATTAATCAAACCACATAATTAAGCAATTAAGCACAAAACACATAATACTTAAATAATACAATCTTATTATTTCAAAACGGGTTACAGAGGTTAACCTAGACTATTACATTGCTACAAATGGCATGCCCGGAAACACAGGCGTTACAATTCTCTCCACCTTAGAATGATTCCGTCCCCGGAATCACACATCAACAAACAAATGAGGATAGCGACTCAACATGTCACTCTTCGTCTCCCAGGTGAGATTCGGCCCATTCGTGTGTTTCCATCGGACAAGCACTAACCCAACCATTTTGCGTCGTAACTTCTTAGTCTTTCGGTCAACAATTGCCTCTGGTTCTTCAATTAACCTCTTGTTCTCATCAATTCTCAATTTGGAAATTGGAATTATATCGGGAACTTCTCCCGTGAACTTCCTCAAATAACACACATGAAAAGTGTTGTGAATTCCATTCAGTTCTTCGGGTAATTCGAGCTTGTAAGCTTGGTTCCCAATCCTCTGAAGAACTTTAAACGGTCCAATAAACCTTGGACTCAACTTTCCACTTTTACCAAATCTTATAAGTCCCTTCCACGGCGAGACTTTAAGCAAAACCAAATCTCCAATCTCAAAATTCATCGGTCTTCGCTTTTTGTCAGCATAGCTCTATTGACGATCTTGAGCTGCTAACATTCTTTCCCTAATTATTTTCAATTTTTCAGCAATTTGATGAACCAACTCCGGTCCCATAAACTGCTTTTCCCCAGCCTCAAGCCAACAAGACGGCGTACGACACTTTTGTCCATACAAAGCTTGATAAGGTGCCATCTTAATGCTCGAGTGGAAACTATTATTATAGGAAAATTCTACCAATGGTAAATGTTCATCCCAATTACCTAGGAATTCCAAGGTACATGCTCTCAGCATATCTTCAAGTGTTTGTATCGTTCTTTCACTCTGACCATCAGTCTGCGGATGGTAAGCTGTGCTTAAACATAACTTGGTACCCAATTCCTCTTGTAGAGTTTTCCAAAACCTTGAGGTGAAACGGCTATCACGATCCGATACAATCGTTAACGGAACACCGTGAAGCCTCACAATTTCCTTCACGTAAGAATTCGCAAACTTTTCTATAGACCATTTCTCCTTGGCTGCTATGAAATGCGCACTCTTAGTGAATCGATCAACGACCACCCAAATCATGTCGTGACCATTCTTTGTTTTGGGCAGTTTAGTGACAAAGTCCATAGCAATGTCTTCCCACTTACCCATAGGCACAGGCAATGGTTCTAAACTCCCGTAAGGTTTCTGATGTTGTGTCTTGACTCTCGCACAAGTCACACACTCAGCCACATACTTTGCAACATCAAGCTTCATCGTTGGCCACCAGTAGTAGGGTTTCAGGTCCCTATACATTTTAGTGCTACCAGGATGAATTGAGTACATGGTTTTGTGAGCTTCTTCCATCAGAAGATCTCTAATTCCTCCTGACTTAGGTACCCAAATACGATCTTGGAATACCTTCAGTCCATGACCGTTTGTACCAAACACCAACGTTTTGCCCAAACATTCCTCCTTTCGGTCATTCTTTTCAGAAGCTTCCTCTTGAGCTTTCTTTATACTCTCCACAATGGTCGAGACAACTTCAATTCTCAACGCTCTTGGCCTTTTCCTTTCAAGATTGACCTTCCGACTGAGAGCATCAGCAACAACATTAGCTTTACCGGGGTGGTAAAGTATCTCACAGTCGTAGTCTTTAAGTAATTCTAGCCAGCGTCGTTGCCTCATATTCAATTCTTTCTGATTAAAGAGATATTGGAGACTTTTATGATCAGTGAAAAGTTTGCACTTCGTGCCATAGAGGTAATGCCTCCATATTTTTAGAGCGAAAACTACCGCTGCCAACTCCAAATCATGAGTCGGGTAATTCTTTTCATGCTCTTTCAGCTGTCGAGACGCATATGCTATCACCTTTTCTCTTTGGGTCAAAACACAACCCAATCCAACACCAGACGCATCGCTATAAACAGCGAAGTCTTCAACTCCATCGGGTAGAGAAAGTATCGGTGCCTCGCATAGCTTCTTCTTTAGCTTCTCGAATGCTTCTTTATGCTTATCACTCTAAGCATAAGTAGCTCCTTTGTGGGTCAAAGCTGTCAATGGAGTAGCGATCGAGGAAAAACCTTGGATAAACCTTCGGTAATATCCGGCTAATCCCAAAAAGCTTCGAACCTCCGTGGGACTTTTCGGTTGTTCCCACTTCATCACAGCTTCGATCTTCGCTGGATCAACCATTATCCCCTCTTGGTTGACCACGTGACCCAAGAACTGGACTTCACGAATCCAAATATCACATTTGGAGAACTTCGCATACAGCTTCTCCTGCTTCAAAACTTCTAACACCTCTCGCAAGTGTCTGCCATGCTCCTCCTGGCTTTTCGAGTAAATCAGAATGTCGTCTATGAACACTATCACAGATTTACCAAGGAACGGATTACAAACCCTATTCATCAAATCCATGAACGCTGTCGGAGCATTGGTTAGTCCAAACGACATAACCAAGAACTCGTAGTGTCCATATCTAGTTCTGAATGTAGTCTTCTCGATATCTTGCTCCCTTACTTTCAGCTAATGATATCCTGACCTTAGATCGATCTTCGAGAAATAGCTCGGACCTTGCAATTGATCAAATAGGTCATCAATCCTCGGCAACGGATATCCATTCTTTATTGTTGCCTTGTTCAGCTCTCTGTAATCGATGCACATTCTCATACTTCCATCTTTCTTCTTCACGAACAACACCAGAGCTCCCCAGGGCGATGAACTTGGTCTAATGAAACCTTTGTCCAATAACTCCTAAAGTTGCATCATTAGCTCCTTCATCTCCGTCGGTGCTAATCGGTAAGGTGCTTTTGCTATTGGCGTGGTTCCTGGTAACAAGTTTATTCTGAACTCCACTTGTCTATCAGGTGGCAATCCAGGAAGGTCTTCGGGAAATACCTCCGGATAATCACACACCACTGGAATACTCTGCATCACCTTCTTTTCTTTCTTAGCATCAATCACGAATGCTAAATATGATGTACATCCCTTGGTCAAACACTTTCTGGATTTCATTAGAGAAATGATTCCAGAATTCACTCTGTGTTTGTCCCCATACACCATAAACGAATCTTTCCCAGACGGGTTTACTTTAACTATCTTCTTCTTGCACAAAATTTTGGCATCATTGGTGCTAAGCCAATCCATTCCCAAAACGATGTCGAAACCATTAAGCTCGATAGGCAATAATTCCTCGTGAAACTTATTCCCATTCAGATCAATTAATATGTTTTTCATACGATGGCTAACAGGTACAAACTTGCCACTAGCTACTTCGACTAATAAAGCATTATCTAGTCTATCAACAGGCAAGGCTAGCTTTCTACCAAACTCATGCGAAATAAAGGAGTAGTTGGCTCCAGAATCAAACAAAATTTGAGCAGGTAATTCATTTACGAGAAAGGTACCTGAAGCGACATCAGCTTCATCTTTCGCAGCTTCGAGTGTCATCTGGAAGGCTCTCGCCTTCGACTTTGGTGGAATGTTGGGCCTAGCTGCCTCCTTCTTCATTGGACAGTCTTTCAAAATATGCCCCTCTTCATTACAACCAAAACACATCCTTTTGTTGTTCGGACATTCATTGGCAAAATGTCCAACCTTCCCACACTTGTAACAGGTCACATCCTCACTACATTTCCCAAAGTGCTTTTTCTTACACTTATCACACCACTTTGCTTCGCCTCCTTTACCTCCAAACTTTTTCGAATCAGATTTCGAAAATTTGCTTCTTTTACCGGAACCAGATGTTCCCTCAAACTTTCTTTTCTCACCAACCTCAACCTTGACGGTGGTTCTTCCCTTGATCATGTTCTCAACAGACTTGGCAGCCCAGATAGCTGCCTCTAGAGTAAGTGCCTGACGTACTGGCACCTCGTACTCACATGGGAGTCCCTTCGCATACCGGTCCACCTTTGTCAACTCGTCTGGGACGATACGCAAGGCAAACTCCATCTTATCGGTGAAGCTATTGGTGTATTCATCAACTGACATGCTGCCTTTTGTCAATGTCAGGAACTTGTTCTCCAACTCCAACAAATTTTGAGCCGAACAGAACTTGCGCTTGAACTGCACCAAGAACTCTGCCCATGACAATTGCAGTGGCTCATTAGGGCTCAACGTCTTCCCTAGAGTGTTCCACCAACGAACGGCTCCACCTCGGAATTGTCGCACGACATAGATAGTCTGCAACTTGCATCTGCAGCCATATGTCATAAAGGCTAACTCCATTTCGGAGATCCAATCCATAACTCCAATTGGATTCTCCTTTCCATTGAAGGTCGATGGTTTGCAAGTTAGAAAATCCTTGTACTTGCATTCCATTCCATCATTCCTTCCATCACGGTTGTCTTGTCTAACTATCGGTGGGTTGGCTTGACCAATAGACCCACTAAAGTTTCCACCTTCCGAGTGCCCTTCATTTAATTCAGGCTCCTCCACACGAATTGACAGTTCTTCACGATTCTGTTGAAGCAACCGTCTAGTTTCATCCATCTGACGATCCAACATCGTCTGAATCATCATTTGCACACCAGCCATGGTTATTGGCTTAGGTGCTGCTGCTACGACAGGTACTTGTTCAATCACTGGTGGTTGATTCCTGTTTTCGTCAGCATTTCCAACTCCACTTCTTGTTCTCACCATTTTGATCTACACACCGAATAAGGTGAAATTAGATCCTCAATCATGGTAGATAATCAAATCTTCCTTATCACACCGAAGCGTTTACATGCTAGTTCTAATATCGTAGACGCACGCTTAGAATCCTACACACATAAGGTTTCTAGATCCGGTCGGCAACAGACCATAGATCCGAACAAATAATATCATATATGACAACATATAACATTTAGCACATAAAAGCATTTTAGGCAACTTTCCTAAAATAAACCAGTGCTCGTGTCTAAAATATAACAGACACACATCTCAAAACTTCACTTAGCATTCTAAGTTTAAGTCTAGAAATCCTACAAATTCTTAGTTCGCTTAAACTAATGCTCTGATACCAACTGTGACATCCCCAAAATCTCGTCCAGAACAGACCGTTTTTCATTTATGCTTTAAAAATATTTTCAGAGTAAATCCTTTTGATTTGAAAGAGTTGCGGAATTTGTTCCCAAAAACAAAACATGATAAAACAATGTTTACCAAAGCATTTCATAAAAGAAATGTATTTTTCATTATATAATCAAAACTCGGGGTGTCATGTTCCGATACAGACCAATAAGCATAAACGATAACATTACAAGTCATTCAACAAATATAAACATATACAGACTTGCAATCAAAACAACTGATGGTTCATCCATCTCATGCCCTTACGCCACTTCCTGTAATACAATTAAAACTGAGTGGGTCAGGCTTGGGAGCCTGGTGAGCATATAGGGTTTTCAACCCACAATAAATAATTATATTTAATTTTCACCAACCAATAATAACCCAATTACCCATTCCCGTTATTCTCACTTTATGTCCCTAAAACAACTAACACAAGGGACCTAGTCTAAGAATATTTTATCGGGGCGACAACACATGCTTTGGGGGTACCTCAGCAATACAAGTCAAATAAGGAAACCATGAGGGGGATGGAGTACAGCAAATGAACACCCGAGTTCATTAACACCTACAGGTGGCGAACCTGGTAATGTTTCCACAAGACTGTCTAGAATAGCCAGTGGTCGTCATCTAAACTCCGCTAGATGACTAAATCAAACAACAACGAGGCCTCTCATCTGTTTATTACACACCAACTATCTACCCATGTTCTACCCAACATATTAGTAGATAAAATATACATTTTTATACATAGTTTTGAAAACCTGTATAGCATGCTTTAAATCAACACATAATCCACATAACAGATGAGGCACACACACACATAGCACATATCTCATAGAGAATAAATCATATCTATGAGATAGAGGAGAGTAAATACACATTCACACATAACACAACCAAATATATACACATAGCACGTATTTTATTTAAAATACTTCCTATTATTGTATTTGGAAAAGGTAACTACACACTCACACTTATAAACAACAATATACTTAATACACTCGAACCAAACTCGTATTATTATTATGTTTATGAAAGGTAGTATACACTCACTTGATCAGAAGATGATCGGACAGCACTACGACTTGCAGAAGTAGTAATCCTCAGCATATCTGAAAGATCTTCACAAAAATCGAACTTCTCGCGGGCAGAGCTTCGGCTCGGGAACCGCACTTCTCGGGATCTTCGGGATCTCGGGACTTTCCTCGGGGCTCGAGAATAATACCCGGGCTTCGGGATATTTCTGGCACGCAAAACGATGCAAAACGGGAGAGAGAAGATAAGAAATTGGCAATTGGGTCGGCTGCCCTCGCATCCTATTTATAGGAGGCTGGAGCCTCGGAGTACACGGGGCGTACTGCAGTACGCAGCGCGTACTGCTTCCGAAATCGTCACTGCATGCGTCATCCGAAATGTCGACACTCTTCGGAGTACGCGGGGCGTACGTCGGATCAGGCCGGTGACTCGCCTTCGGATAATGCCTCCGAATTTTCATTTAAATTTAAATACAAAATAATTAATAAACTTCGGAAATTCATATCTTTTTCATACGAACTCCGTTTTCGACGTTCTTTATATCCACGCGAAGGTGAGACTACGCTCTACAACTTTCGTTTAGACTCCGTCGGCTAATTTCGAATTTATTTTTATTATTTATTTTTAATAGGCCGCGACAGAAAAACTTCGTTATAAATTCATAACTTCTTTGTTTGACGTCCGTTCTCGCCTAACTTTTTATCGCTTTGATACCAACAATGAGATCTTCGATTCTCATTTGGATTGCTTCGGCTAAAAACCCCTCGATCTCAAATCGAGTAAAACAGGCTGCTCACCGCTAAGCCGAAACTTCGATAAATCATAACTTCCTCATACGAAGTTAGATTTGGGCGTTCTAAATATATTCGGGAACCTCGTTTCAACTACTACAACATTATTCAAAGATATTAAGTTTATTTTACACTTAAATTTTGACGCTTATTTTTATTCTTAATTAATCAAACCACATAATTAAGCAATTAAGCACAAAACACACAATACTTAAATAATACAATCTTATTATTTCAAAACGGGTTACAGAGGTTAACCTAGACTATTACATTGCTACAAATGGCATGCCCGGAAACACAGGCGATACAATATTATGCTTTTGAGGGTACATTTCTTGCCTTTTTTACTCGTTTATGTTTTTTAGGGAGTAAGAAGTTAAAATACAAAGTTTGATATGTTGAAATCATATCCGGAATGTGAAAAATAAGTAGAGTTGGACTATTTTGAATCTGAAACCTTGGAAATGTATTTATTTTTCATTAATTACCATTCAATTACTTATAGAACTAGTAATATGGCCTTGTTCCTTACATTTCGACTATTTCGGATTGTCCTTCATATTCTAAAAAGTGAAGAACATTATGGAATAGGAAGAATGGTCTGAAATACGACTAATAATCATGAACAAAAGGGACTGTCCGGAAAGTACTCCCGATTGATGTCACAAAAAACATTTTCTTAATATTTGAACTTAATTAACTTGGATGTTTAACTTCAACATGATGGTGTGCATGAGGCTTATCTGACCATGTCGTTCAAACCTATCATTGGTGCAATTATTATTTGTAAGCTACAACATCGATTGGTATGCAAAGCTTTTTTCTGATAGTCGTGTATTGGTAGGGGCTGAATATTTTTGACTACGTGGAAGAGGACCATTAGCCTATGCATTACATGTCCCCCAAAAAGAAGTTACAAATCATCAAGTGAAGTGAAGCAAATTTTCTTCGAGATCGAAGAGTACGAATCACCTTTGGGATGAAGGAATTTGGTATTATCCACCGAGTTATAGTTTACTGATTACTTATCAGCTACCTCGTTCGATTACAAGTTGCGGTCACGGGTCTTTTCTCATCGTTTTAGTAAGTGATCCATTTAGGTGGGAAAAGTAGTGGACGCATATGATAAATCCCTTGATGGGTTATTGAACAAGGATATGTTGTGAGTGTCTTTGTTGTACATGTTGAGCGATAGGTTTAACGGTTTGTCAGCCCATGAAGAAAGAGTTCTTAGCCACTGTATCAAGTCTTTAGGAGTTCAAAGAGTATCATGACAGTTACCATTTTCACTTACTTTTAAACTATAATTTCTTATTGTTTTGATTTTAAATAATGGATTTATTTTGGTGACATGGGTACTTAAGATGCAAGGTAGTTTGAGATCATTTGTATAGTCAGCCGAAGACCATATTTAGCAAACACCACGAACATATTGTAGCATGATAAAAAAGATAGTTAAGGAAGTTACAATATGTTTGTATATTGAATTATGTTTGTGTATGTTGCTAAAAAGGGTCAAGTCTTTACAATGCATAAAATATGGACAAAAGTGTGGTTCATGTCAAATATTACCTAATAACCAAGTTCTTGAGAAATTTATGATTAAACAAGTCATGATATGTTATAGAATAATATTTTTATTCTTAGTATTTGGTTTATTCAAGAAATGTAAAATTGACAATGCATGATTGCGTTATGTTGGAAGTGGGATAAAAGTAGGATAAATCACCAAATTGTAGTATAACGAAGAAAATAAATAATGTAATGCTTGGTTAACTTACCTGTAATTATAACAAGTGTGTTATAAACTTAAAGTCCTATAAAAGATAAGACCAAAAAGGGTAATATGCAAGAACCTTGAAAATAAAATAAAACAGGACAAAACATGGAATACAATGTCAATTTTGTAACGACCATAAAATTTCCAACCAATTTAAACTTTTCAAAAACAACCCCGTTTCATTAAGTTATTACAAAAAGGTTTTCAATACAATTATCATCAGAGTCTTCCCAAAATCACATCATAAAACAAAATCATGAGGAGCGGTACGACCACTCCTTTGCCTTGCCACGGTCACCTGAAGAACCTGAAAAACATTAAACCACAACTGTAAGCCCGAAAGCTTAGTGAGATACCCCCAAAATACCAACCACATATACCATACACGCACCACATGCCATAACATAACAGAACACAGAACAACCATGCACTTCGGGTCTACTGTGTGACTGGTCCGCCGCACCGACCTTCAGTCCACCTGGTCCACCCTTCGAGTCTAGCCATATACATCGAGTCTACAGTGTGATTGGTCTGCCCGCACCGAGCCTTCAATCCACCTGGTCCACTCTCTGAGTCCACAGTATGACTGGTCCGCCCGCACTGGGCCTTCAGTCGGCCTGGTCCACTCACTGAGCCACGACACGTCTGGTCCACCCTCTCGGGGCCTACAGCCTATCCGGACCGCTCGCTGGGCCTTCGGTATAACCGGTCTGTCCTGGGTATGTTGGCCTACAGCACAAAGCAGGACCCGCCTCAACCCAACCCCAATCCAACAACCATGTGCACATAAACATTCAATCATATAACAATTCTCATTCAATCAAGCCGATCTAGTAGATCACGTAACATAACATCATCCTAACCAGGATACCGACCTAACCGGTCTCTAGCATAATACCATCCTAACTACCAGGATGTAAACATAGCAAAGCGATAACATAACAACGATACCCGGATCACAATCCGATAAAGGGCCGGCCTTGGTGTCTTAGACCCTGTTGATATAGTGAGGATAACTCACCTTGCAACTGCCGAAACTCAGAACTGAAGAAGCAGATTCCCGAATCACCGCCTCACCGAAAATCCCGAACTATCCAAAGCAGCAAAATAACCATTAGACCAAACACAATATCCTTCCAAGGGTAAATTGACCAATTTACCCTTAACTCAATCTGGTCCATGACTAAGGCCCACAATCAAAATTTGAAAGGCCCATCACTAGATAAGCTCTCAAGCCCACTAATGGCCCAAAGACCAAAAGTCCGAAGCAAAGCCCAATATTGGCCCAATTTACTAAATTGGGCCCACCTCACCAAATGGGCCTAGATCCAAGGTCCATAATAATTAGTGAGTCCACAATACTCCATCCATAATGTCTAGTCACGGCCCAAGATCTAGTATCCCAATAACAGTCCAATCTCCTAAGGCCCAAAATGAAAACCCAATAGAGGGAGTACGCCGGGCGTACCCTCCTTGGTATGCTGGGTGTACAACGATGCTCGCGAAACAGAATCGGGACACAGACCCACTACGCTGGGCGTACTCCCAGTTACGCTGGGCGTACTCCCAGTTACGCTGGGCGTAACTCCGCTGAACTACAACTTCTCATAAGATCTTAATGGCTTTAGCTCTTAAGTCCAAAGTTCAGATCCATAGACCAAATATGCCTAGGATTCATAAAGTCTCAAACTTTATTACTTGGGACGTCCATAAAGCTCTTAATCCAAGGTCTTAACCCATTAAGACCTATCTATAACACATGTGAGACAACCAAAGCCCTTGGTACCTCATTTTTCTTACTCAAGACCTCTCTTAAGGTCTAAAAGGACAGCTAATCTCAACCAACTCGAAACATGCATCAAAATGAGGGTTTTTGGGACAAGAATGATTTCAAAACTTCACAATACATAGATATACACAAAATGATTGTCAAGCTAGAGACTTTTTACCTCAAAAGAGCCTCAGAATATTATGTCTTTCCAGATCTACAAGCTCCAGCCACACAACTCCTTCTTTGACAACTTCCTCTTTCTTCTTCAAGACTCTCTTTTGCCAAAACAAGCTTTCCAAGGCCAAACGCACCCAACAATGGAGGTGGGACGGCTATCTAGGGTTTCTGAGGTTAAGAGAGTGCTTATGGAGGCTAGGGTAAGAACCATTATGTTCCTTATATAGTGGCTGACCCTAAATTTAGGGTTTCTGGATGATAGACGTATGTTGGGCGTACATCCAGTACGTTGGGCGTACGCCGAGAGGTCTCCGCGTTCCTTTCCTTCACTACGCTGGGCGTACGTCCAGCTTACGCTGGGCGTACCCAACCAAACACAAGTACGCATGCATGGGACTCCTTTGCTACTTTTCCCCCTTTAGGGGCCATTTCTGCCCACATCTTTAATTTACAACCTCTCCTCCATCATGAGCCGTTCTTGCCAAACCCTATATCCACATCAAGGACTGAAACGCCCTTACTCTTACTCTCGGGAACCCAAAATTAGATATTTCAAGAACGGGGCGTTACAAATTTTGTCCTATGAGTTATTGTATGATAGAAAATTCACTGGGAAATGTTATAATGTTTTTAAGAGTAACATGGTGTACAAGTTTCAAGAGTTGGGCATAAATCCAAACAAATAGAAAAGTAGGTTGCTATAGTTGGAAAAAGGTACACAAGTGACTCAACAGTGTGCAATCATAGTATAAACAAAGATATAGCTGAAGTGAAACTCAAAAATGAATTATGCTATATGAAATACTATGAGTGTTGATAAAAAGGTAAATAATGTTAATATTATAAAAAATATTAACAATGTAAAGAATGTTAACATTTATAAAAAAATATTAACAAGTGTAAAGAATGATAATATTGTAAAGAATATAAACATTGTATACAATACTAACAGAGTAATGAATATTAATGAGTGTGCAACATCCGATATTCATTGTCTTATAACTCGACATATATATGGATTGAATGTAGTAACTTTCTAAACGAATTTTGTAGTCAACATAACAAGGAATCCATAGCCAAGACGAGTTTTGTTTATCATTTTGTTTCTATTTTTTCATTAACTATGCGGAAGTTTGTCAAATTCCTAGACCATATGTCAATTAGACAACTTTTATGATAATGTCATCAAGTTTTCACTCCTACAATGTTATTAAATTTCAACCCCATGCATATCAATGAACAACATGTTCAAAATTCATAAAAAAATATGTTTGAAAATTATACCAATGAAGAAAATCTTTGAAGCTCAGAAAAAGAAAATGTTCGAAGTAACATTTTTTGGAAAAATATGTATGGATATTCATATTCAAGTTCGAATATCTAGATTTTGTAAAAACAAAAAGATCAAACTTGTTTTTTTGTAAAAACAAAAAGATCAAACTTGTTTTTTTGTCGAAATGTGTTAAAAAAAATGTACACTTTTTTACTTGACAACCATTTTTAAAATTTGTTAAAAGATGATTATTTTCTTATAATTCGTTAGATTATTTCATTTCTGAAATATATATTTTTTTCCTAATTCATGCAATTCCAGAGAATAGGAAAAAGGCTTAGCCACTATGAGCTGGGAAGCCATACAAGAACCGCAAAAAGGCTTTTTGTCCACCGTGTGGGACCCATCCTGTCAGCCAGCCTGTGTTTTCCCTTCCTAACTCATAAAACGACACCACCGCTTGCCGTTTCGTTTTTCTCTCTCATCTTACCACCTGAACCCGCTGTTTTAATCCCATCTTCCATTTAATTCCACTCAAACCCTATAGAGAGAGAAACCAGTTTTTAGCAAAGGGAAAGTGCAAAATTTTATAAAAACACGACACACATTTTCGTCAAATCTATAGAAAGAAAGTGTTCTCGAATCTCAAGTAGTCAAGTTCATCATCATCTTCTTCAGGTAATCTGTAATCTTGTAAATTTCTCCCACTTAGGCGCCATGGATTCTCAGATCTATGGTGCATTAAACCTCATCGTCTTCTTTCTCGCCATTAATGTAAATGCATTGACGGCACAAAACCCCAAATCTAGTTCTACCCAGATTAATTCCAACTCGGTTCTGGTAGCACTTCTCGATTCACACTACACAGAGCTATCGGAGCTCGTTGAGAAAGCACTTCTTCTACAGACGCTGGAGCAAGCGGTTTCGCATCACAACATCACCATTTTCGCACCCAATAATGAAGCTCTTGAGAGACAAATGGATCCTGAGTTCAAACGCTTCTTGCTTGAGCCCCGGAATCTCAAGTCTCTACAGAATCTATTGCTTTACCATATAATTCCGTCTCGGGTTGGGGCAAAGGAATGGCCTGAACAAGAAGTTGTTCACCATCAGACGCTTTGTGTTGACGAATCCGACAACCGCTTGCCGTTGACACGAGGGAATTCCGGCGAGAAAATGGTCGGTGGTCTAGCTAGAGTTGTTCGTCCCGATGACGTCATCCGAGCCGACGGGTTGATCCATGGGATTGAGCGGTTGTTGGTTCCTCGATCGGTGCAAGAAGATTTTAATCGGCGGAGGAGTTTGAGTTCTATTTCTGCTGTTTTACCGGAAGGAGCTCCTGTTGTGGATCCGAGAACCCACCGTTTAAAGAAATCAGCTACTCCAGCTCCTGCCGGTGCCCCACCGGCACTTCCGGTATACGACGCATTGGCCCCGGGCCCTTCTCTAGCCCCAGCTCCAGCCCCAGGTCCCGGTGGTCCCCGCCACCACTTCGACGGCGAGAGCCAGGTGAAAGATTTCATCCAAACGCTACTCCATTACGGTGGCTACAACGAATTAGCAGACATACTGGTAAATCTAACGTCGTTAGCGACGGAGATGGGGAAATTAGTGTCTGAGGGTTATGTTTTAACTGTGTTGGCACCCAACGATGAAGCCATGGCTAAACTTACCACCGACCAACTCAGTGACCCGGGTGCACCGGAGCAGATAATGTACTATCATATAATACCGGAGTATCAGACCGAAGAAAGTATGTACAACTCAGTACGGCGGTTCGGAAAGGTCCGATATGATACACTCCGGCTACCACATAAGGTGGTGGCGGAGGAGGCTGATGGGTCAGTGAAGTTCGGTCAAGGCGAGGAGTCTGCGTATTTGTTCGACCCGGATATTTACACCGACGGGAGGATATCAGTGCAGGGTATTGATGGAGTTCTATTTCCGGTGGAGGAAACGACGGAGACTCCGTCTAGCAAGGTGGCACCGACGACGGCGCCGAAGGTTGTCTCAAAGCAAAGGAGAGGTAAAACCGTAATTCCGTAAAAGCTTTTTTGTAAATTCTTTGATTATCAAGAGTCAAAATAGGACTTTAATCTCGTGCACTAGTGACTTGTACTTTTTTGTACAATTTGCCACAACTTATTAAAAAGTCCAGACAAACCCCAGCTGTGATCGACTGAAGCCATTCCTTTCGCTTACCCTATACCCCACTTGTACTTAGTGCAGTATGATTTGTAAATTATGCATCATGAATTGTATGACTAAATAGTATTTTTTTAAATGCAGGGAAATTAATGGAAGTGGCATGTACATTAGCTGGAGCACTTGGACAGAGTTGTTAATTTGTTTTTTTATATTCAAAGAAAATTACAAAAAAATGAAAAGAAATCAAATACAGCGTTGCAGAGAAAGGTTTGTATTTATTTATAAAGATGCTTTTATTAATTTTTTGTTATTTACAATGGATTATTTAATAAATATGATTATTTTTGCGTTGCAGTTATATTAGGAAAGATTCTGTCCAAATACTATAGATAAAAGGGAAGTGGACGGTGCAGATTACATTTCCCTAGACGATGAACAAAGTTTGCCTTTTTTTTGAAGAATTATTTTATTTTATTACTATAAAACTGTAATTACTATAAATGATTTTTTGATGTATTTATTTTGTTTTTCGATAAATATACAAATGTGTCTTTTTAATCTACCGAGCAAAGATGAAAATTATATATCGATCTTATTTTAATATGCAATGTTTATTTGCATTTTACATTAACGGATAATGACTATTAAGGGTATGTTTTGGCGTAATAGCTGAAAAACTAGTCGATAAAAATAACGTTTCATAAAAACAAGTTGTAAGGTTGCTGAAAAATATTAAATGAATTAAAATGAAATTTAGAATAATATATGTTTACTATAATTAATGTTGAGTATATGGGATATCGGAAATTTTTAAAAAGCTTTAGAAGAATATATGTTTTTATAATTAATTATGACTAAATATTAAAAAAATTTAAAAAGCTGGAGAAGAATTTATGTTATCTATAATTAATTATGAGTATGTTTAGGAAATTTTTTAAAGCTCTTAAAAAAATTTAAGTAGCTTTTTTAAAAATATGGGTTATAAGCAATTTTTTGGGATGCAAAACATGAAATCTTAAAAAACTTAAAAAACCAAGTAGCTTATAGCTGGTTGTAGTTTGTTAATCACTTCAATGACAATTTATTATTGATCGAAAATGAAAGGAAACAATAAATTAACAAATTTTGCTAAGAAGTTTTAGGTCTTATATGGACCCAAAGAGATCAAACAAATGATCATTGCTAATGATGGTATTTACTATATTGGATTGAATTTTTTTAATAAGAAATGTGAGGTGTTGAGCTTCTATAAGATGCATATAATGTTAATTGGTCACTTTCAAACGCAAATGCAAATACAATAACAATAATGGTGGATTGTGATGGCAATTACATATTGGCTTTTTCTTCATGGAAATCATCACACCTTCACATGTAAGGTAAGGTGAGATGACTTTATGGACTCATGCTACATGTGTATTAATTTAATTGATACCCTTTTTCCGGTATTGGAAAATTAAATCAAACATTACTATGTTAGTGCTAATTTGGTAATTGATATAACACATTAATACCCCCTTTCTAATATTACTTGTAATCTATACACCGGATGAGAGATAGTGGATATTTCATAATGAAAGCTTAATAGTTAATACTAATACATTAGAACTTACAATAGTTTAAATTCAAATCACATCAACATAGATAAATGACTAATTAATGTCATCCCAAAGCTCATTCAGCTCTAGTCGTTCCTTTTGAAGATTCATCAACTTTAATACTTGTTGATACGTACGCATAATAGCTATGCATCTTGTGAGTTCATGATTTTCACAAAAATATGCATGTGCAATAATACAGGAAACAAATTTTCATAAGACACCAATTATATATGTAATATGATTTCATACACCTAACCATAAAATCCATAATCATAGAATGAAATAACTCATTTCATCAATCAACATGCCATATAACTATTTATATATCCGTGTTAATTAACGATCTCCATAACAAACCAACTCATTTAATACAAGAAGGCACATCATGTACAAATTTTAGCATGAGTCAAGTACTCAAATTAGGAGTACTGATGACTCCAGTATAAAATTGAATACAATCGACTAAAAATACTATAATCAGTTCCGATCTAGACGTGACTTTTTACAACTCAAAATGTTTTAGTCCATATTACACATTGGTATTAAGAAATAAAACCACGAGTCTAATACTGTAAAAGTAAGCCCAGATGACAATAACACTTGGTGATTGTGATTGAATCTCAAAAGGGTTAATGAAGACAAGAAGTTAAAGCTAAAAAAGGTTTCACTGGTTTCATGCCTTATTGTTAAGAGTATTACATTATTTGTCACTTTGCTTTGGTAAAGCTGTAGTTTTTTTTTTTTTTTTTTTTTTTTTTTTTTTTTGCTTTTGCTTAGTCCCACATAATAGGAGTGAAGAAAATGATGTTGCTTTATAATTCCAACTACATTAAAGATTTTAGATGCGATAATTTGGTGAGGAAAGACAATTGATATTGGCACCATGAGAATTTCTATTAGCACATTCATTATTTGATTTGACATTTTTATTCAATTTCTCATATATCAATAACTCAAAACATCTACCTTCTTTTTCATTTTTATTTTTATCATTTAATTAATATTTTATTTTATATAATATTTAGTTTTTCTATAGTTTTTAATATAACTGTTTTTATAAATATAATAACTGGATTCCAAAGTAACTCCAATGTGTGTGTATAAGTTTATTATGGAAATAATAATGTCAGTAGTTTTATTATGCAAATAGCCATATGTTTTATTGAACTCTTATTAGTTATTTCAAATAAGCTTAGATAGAAAATTAAGTCGAATTAGATCAACTTCGAATGTTTTTAAACCCAAAAATTGGAATACAGACTCTATTTACTTTCGTTTAGGTTAATACTAAAAAATTTGTATATTAAAAACTATAGAAAAACTAAATAACAAATATAAAGAAGTCATGCACCTGGCTTGTTATTTGGAGTTACCATATTTGTTATGAGATCAATATTGGAACATTGTTGAAAACTTTATGAATCAGTCATGTTTATTTTCTAAATTTTTTAATTATATTTTTGTAAGGAGATGAGTAACTTTGGATTAGGAAGATGAAAGATGTTATGTCACAATGGAAAAAGAAGACAAATTACAAATACAATTGGACAAGAATTCAAGAAAGACTGAAAGAGTGATTGTTAGGAAAGTCATAAAGAAAGCGACCATATATTTCATTTTATAAGACCCTTTTTCATTTTAAATATAAAATAGAAATGGGCAAAAGGGGGTGTTAATGTGTCGGTGGACAACAAAGGTTATTGTTTTCTTTATTGTTGAAAATATACTTAATGATTTTCTTTCAAAACCTTTGTTTTTATGGAAATGTACTCATACATAATAAAATATTTAATTATTTGAATACATCTTAATCTCTAGATAAAATCGCATAAAAAAGGTCATCATAACAAATGTAAGCAAATATTTTTTAATAATAAAAAATATGATAAAAGTTTTAGCTCCAGCTTTATGTTATTAATATTTTTTGATTTATATTGAAAATGTAATTTCGAGTTTAAGGCCGGTGGGTATAGTATAGGCCATTCTCTCCGCACATATTTTTGCTACACCACCTTCCGCCTCTTTGCTACGAAAACAGCACCATACACCACACCATTTTAATTTTCCATGTCATTTTTTTTCATTTTTAATAAATAAACAAAATAATTTTATAAAGCATAACATTTAAACAAAAACATTATATTTTAATTGACTCGTTGGGATAATTTTGTCATTAAATCGAAACCAATCCCAAAATTATTTCTAGAATTTAACCAGTTATTACTTTTTTAAAGCAGATCTATACCTTAACCTTTAACAAATTTCAAACCAAATAATAAACTTTTTTTTACCATTCAGTATATTTTAAGCTTTGTTTTGATCCACGTTTTAATAAAAAAAAAATTCTTTAAACCAATTTCTGCTAGAGAAAAAAAAAGGTACATACTATCCTTCACAAAACTTTGTAAGATATTATTATCTCCACCTCTCTTAACACTATATGGAGCCGGGAGGATGTTCATTAGACCTCAAAGGTGTTGAGGTTGGCCAACTTAGCCATCATATAACCTAAACATATAAAATTAACTAGGCGAATTATCGCGCGTTGCGCGAGAATAGAATTATATAGTTAAAATAATAACTTTTACTAAATTATTATTTAATATTTCTATTTTGAAACAAAATGTTACTAGTAAAGCAAACATATAGTTACCATATTAGTTTTATTAAACATTTTAATTTTTAAGTCATTGTGATATATATTATATACAACTATTTGATAATTTTATAAACCGTTTAAAATTGTTTAAATTATATATCAAATGAATGATAATATAACAGGTAACAAAACGTATGAACAAAAATATGAACTGCAACTTTTAAAAACATAAAAATAGAAAAACATCTATTATAACATTTGTATTAAAAAAGATATATATACATCGAATAATAAAAAATATGAAAAAATAAACACTATAACTTTTAATAACATAAAAACACTAAAACATCTATTATAACATTTATTAACTCTTCATATTTAAATCATAAATCTCTTCAAATACATTAATGTTTTTAATGAGCAAAACTTTACAATCTTATAAAATAAAAGAAAATAAAAAGTTATTAGTGATTAGTGATTACTAATTAATAATCATAAGTTAAAAATTCTTAAGTTGTAACTAATAAATATACATAAATTAGAAAACTCTAGATTTGTAATGTGAGTTTCAAATGAATGCGATACTTGGAAATGTGTATTTATTATTATTATTATTATTATTATTATTATTATTATTATTATTATTAGAATATTCGTCTAAATAATTGGTTTTGATGCATCATTTTAATCCCTTCAATTATTAAACATAAAGATATTTAAATATAAATTTATAACATACATAGGTGCATATACATGTCAAACAAATCACATATTATATATATATATATATATATATATATATATATATATATATATATATATATATTCGTAAATGTCATATGTAATTCTTGTCGTAGTAATATGGATAAATTACTTTCATATGAAGAACATATCATGATAAGTCTATCATAATTAGATATCAAATGTTAAAAATTATGTTATCTTTTAAATATGTTGTGTAGGATAACCTAACAAAAAAATAATATAAAATAAACATAATCATAATAGAAAAACTACAATCAAATATATAAGAGCATTGAGTGGTTGAATATATAAATAAAAATGTTACATAAACATACATTTAAATCAAAAGAAAAAACTAATATTCATCAACTTTGCTCAAACAAAAAAAATTATATCCGTTTTCTGAATCTTCTTTCTTCATTTAACATCATTCAACCATAGAAACTTGATGACAATTTTTCACTAACCTGCAATCAAAATATTTTTTTTGAAAAACAAGAATCAGAAAGATATTCCAAGCAAAACATTGATGTTTGGGGAGTCACATTCAAGATTGAGTAATATATACAAATCACATATAATGATTAAATGAGAAACTGAATATAAAGAAAGAATAGAAAAGTTTCAGTTGTTTTGGTTGAAAGATATTCCAAGCAAAACATTGATGTTATGACATCCTTCTTACATGTAAGATTTTATATAACACAAATGACACAAAAAATTGACATTTTTATAGTAAATTTTTCATTAAATGCTAATTAAACATAATATAAGTTATAAAACTTTTGAGTATTAAATCATAATTAAGAAAACTTTTGAGTTGCATTAGTTAAAAAAATGGGGTTTCAAATGAATGTGGTTTGAGAAAGTTAAAAAATTGGGGTTTCAAATGCATGAGATTCAAGAAAAAATGCTAGCTTTATAAGTATGTATGATGTATGATAAGATGATAACATAATTATTATTTATATATTTATTTAACAAGGAAAGATTATTAATCACTAGGTAGTGACTTAATCATAAAGAAAACCTTAGAAAAACCCAATATATTTTTCATCAAATTCTTAAAAACCATTATATTAGTTTTTTTGTTCGTTAAAATCATTATATTTTTTAAAATATTTAATTTAAGGTTTTGAGCTCCGTAAACACTAGATAACCAATATGTTAGGTAATCGATTCTCAACGGTTTGATGGTTATAGTCTATTAGATTAAAAAATTTCAAAAAATATAAGAGTTTTTGTAACGTCCCAAAATATGACCCAAAAATTTCATTTTTAATTTAATAAAAATAGTATTCAAAGACATCATCGGTACAATCCAAATCAAATAAGTGTATCAAACATCATTTCCATCAGAGTAAATAACAACAGCAAAAGTATGTGGTGTGTGCGATGCAGTCATCCCGAACTCTTCCCATTGGAACTAGAAGTACCTGAAACATCAACTGAAAACTGTAAGCACAAAGCTTAGTGAGTTCCCCAAACTACCCCATAACATACATAATAAATCACATACTGGGCCCCACCCGACATCTGTAACATCCCGAAATATCAAGAGTAGAGTTGAAGGGCTAGAAGAGTAAATTGGGAAAGAGTGACTCGGCGAGTCCATGGATGGACTCGGCGAGTAGAGTCACGATTTAGCCGCGTGTTAAGTAGCCGGCTCGGTGAGTCAATGAGATGGACTCGGCGAGTAGGCGCTGAGTGGAGAAAACCCTAATTCTCGAGATTGAGCCCTATATAAAGAACATTATGTTTCCTTCTCAGCCTCTTTATCACCCCTTGAGTCCCAGAAACCCTAATTTCATGGAGAAACCCCATTGTTGAGCAAATTGGAGCTTGGAGAGGGGTTGTTGAAGAGATCTTAGAGAAGAAGAGACTTGGAGCAAAGGGGCTTTGCTTGGATTCGAGTTTCATTGCAATTGGGGAGTTCCTTTGAGGTAATAATCTCGTTTTTGAGCTGCTACTTCTTAGATGCATCATTTTGGGAGTGTTAGAGACCATGTCCTTGGATGTATTGGAGTTTAGAGGTCAGATCTGAGGTTACTACCTCAGATCTGGAATGGAGAAGGGTTGGAATGCTTGAAAGTCCCTGTTTGTGAGTGGTTAATGGAGCTATTTTGTCCCAAACCCAAACCCTAGAGTGAAAATGCATAGATCTCTTTGGATTCACGTAAAGTTGGCCACTTTACGTGATGGATGAGTTGTAGGAGGCTACATCTATGTTTTGGATCAATTGCATGGCCTGGAGTGCTTCTGTTTGGATTCAGACCGGTGGTACTCGGCGAGTCACATGGGTGGACTCGACGAGTTGGAAGAACAACTCGGCGAGTTGGATGAAGATGGCCTGAAACTCGGCGAGTTGTATGAACAACTCGGCGAGTAGGTTGAAGATAGCCTTAGACTCGGCGAGTCTGTTCTTGGGCTCGGCGAGTCTTGTCGAAGAGTCCCAATATTTTCTGGTTGAGTCGAGAATCGGCGAGTCAAGGGATGACTCGGTGAGTTGTGTGCGAGTGGACTCAGAGTTGTGGGACTCGACGAGTCTCGGGGTGACTCGGCGAGTTGAGTCGCGGATTGGGGAAGTTCTGAGCATGGGAACTCGACGAGTCGACGGGTTGACTCGGCGAGCAGGGTCAACCAGGAGGGTTGACTTTGACTTTGACCAAGAGTTGACCGTTGACGTTTAGGGCTTGGTCAGCGATGTGGCCTTTGGGCCAAGAGAGGGGGTAAAATAGTCTTTTACCCTTAAGAGGGTGCCATGAGAGGGTTGATTCTAGTTTCGAGAGTTATATTCATGAGAGTATATGCCTTACGTGTTAGGCGGCGGCGAGTTCGAGATTCAAGTGTGGAGATATCTACTTTCTGCTTGCCAGGTGAGTCTTCTCACTATACTTTACCTTGAGTAGGTAGCCAGAGTTATGTAACAGAGTATTTGTATGCTATGTATGCTATGTGTTGTACTGCATTATTTCTATGTGATTTATGCTGTGCATGTTTTCAGAGTTGGAACCGGAGGGTTCCTAGAGTTGGAACCGGAAGGTTCCCAGAGTTAGAACCTGAGGGTTCACAGAGCTTGGGTGCATGGACCCATAGATTTATAGCCTCGAGTGGCTAATATATGCTTATGTGGTATTTTGGGGAACTCACTAAGCTTTGTGCTTACAGTGTTTGTTTTATGTATGTGTTTCAGGTTTCTTTCAGGATCACGGGACGGCGCCGGCTTGATTGTACACACCAGAGAAAGAGTCATGTTTTGAGGATCCTGGTTTTCTATACAAGCTAAAATGGAGTTATGTTTTGTAAATGAGATTTTAAACAAGTGTTTCTAAGAATCAAACGTTATTTTTAAATGAAAATTTTGTTTGAAATTTTCGGTGTTACAAGTTGGTATCAGAGCCTTGGTTTGAGGGATTCGGATGTGCCTTCGGGTAATTCTAGACTCAAACTGGGGAAGTAAGAAAAGTTTTCAAAGAAATAATTTTCTAAAGCGAATAAGAGTTCAAAGAGAAAACGAGAAAGAGCAGTGTGTACAATCAGCCAGAGCCCGAACGGTGATTTCCCAAAATACCCTTACTTTTGTGTTATGAGATATTTATGATGCACTTCATGAGATATAATAGCATGCTAAAGACAGGCTAGGTATTCCATGTCTTAGGACTAGAGTGGCCTGATTTGTGATGCCTTATCCTAGGAATTGTTGTGATATGTGATGTGCTTTTGAGTATGTGATGAGTGAGAATATTTAGTTGAAATCCTTAGGGGAGTAATCTAGGGGAGATACCTAGATGAGTACTGTGGTACTTAGAGAAAGAGTAGTCAGAGCCGCGAGGGGAAGAGTTGTAGATTTCGGTGGTACTTCCGAGGATGAGCAGAGCAAGCGGAGATATCACCCAGAATGAGTCATATGTATTCTTCGATGCTCGAATGCTGCTTGCTTTGTGCTTTGTGGAACTCTCGATGATGGGAGTCAGCTACCAAGCGAATATGACGATATTCAGGAGGTAGATGTCTGGCATCGTTAGGAGCTCTTCAGCAGCTGATGGTAGAGAAGTGTGGGAATCTAGGAAGATCCTAGGGAGTAACCTTAGCTAGATGAGTGCGCTGGCAGAGTAGAGAATTTCGCTGGGGAGCGAGCGCGCGACGGAATTGGTAAACGAGAAGGTCGAGCAGCTACTTAGGAGCTTCGGGATAGTCCGTGTGGAAAGTATGGGTAGATGTGGCAGGTAGTATGGGCCTGTACTACTAAAAGCAGAGGACCCATACTTGATACAGGGAGTATTCTGAAGGTTCTAACGAGCAGATTGAGGAGTGATGTTATGGTTTGAGTACCATACATCGGAGCGGATTGAGGAGTGATGTTATGGTTCGAGTACCATACATCGGAGCAGATGAAGGAATGATGTTATGGTTCGAGTACCATACATCGGAGCAGATGGAGGAGTGATGCTATGGTTCGGGTACCATACACCGGAGCATATTGAGAAGAGATGTCATGGGATGAGTACCATGGTTCGTAGTGAATGATGCTTGTGGTTCTCCGGTTATCCGGTCACGATTGATGAGGTAGAGATTGGACGCTATGGGTTTTAGGCCTGTGGGCCATGATTGAGTTCGAAGAGGTGTCCCTTGAGAGGGAGGTCGAGAGCATATCAGAGTATTTTGGTAAGGAGTTAGAGGGAGGGGTGAATTTCGGTATGAGATGAGCAATCAATCGATAGAGGAGATGTCACCTTCTATGTGAGTGGTGCTATTTATGTTCGTGTGCGGGTCATGAGAGGCCTGATGTTTATGTTTCGGGTTTGGGGGTAAAACCCTGCAGGTTGTCATTGATGATGATTTTCCATCAGGGTATCAGGTAGCATGTGTGCTACGAGACAGTGATTTACCATGAGCAGATAGTCAGTTGGGACTGAGATAGTCGAGGACCACGTTACGCCTATTTGAGTATAGTAGGGCGTATTGTAGAGGTGTCAGTGGGGAGTCCAGTCGAGCTAATCAGTGCAGTGGGTTTTCTATCTATGTTGAGTATTAAATATGGGAGTGGGTCCCTGTTCTTGGGATGATCCATGTGTTGGAACGTCGGTTGATGAATCGAAGCGGGGGAAAATGATAATTTCGTGGTCCAGTCTATGAGTCAGTGATGTTATTGGTCAGTTGAGTTGTTTGGTATTGGATTGGTACGAGACTTGGAACGATAGAGGCAGTCATGACGAGAAGTTCTTGAGGATTTCATCTGAGGTTCAGAGTTATGAGATTGATTGATTTCCTTAAAGGGGATTATCGGGTGTTGCGTAGCACTTTCCATGGGCAGGTGCGTTATTGTTGGTGGAAATGGTTCGTGAGGTTGTTGATGTGTCAGATAGTGATGGTTCGAACCCTAAGTGAGGGAGAACCGGGTGGTTTATTGAGAGGACCAGAGATTTGTGCAAGAGCGGTTAGGGGTTGGATGCAGAACCTGCGGCTTGAATTTATGAGATCAGGGTCATTGGTGGTCAAGGAAAGGTGTAGGGCGAGATAATGCATGTGATGTATGCCTGAGAGAAGGATGGGTGTCTCCACGGCGGGTGGTCAATGGTTAGGAATCTGGTGGTGGTCAGAGTCGTTTCAAGTGGAAGACTCGTAATGATGGTATGGGCAGTTAAGAACTTCTGGGTTGAAATATGGGTAGCAGATTATCGAGTAGCCAATTCCCGGGCTAGGATGTGTATTCTTGCTTGAATTTTGAGCAGTAGTGGAAAGGGTTTCGGAGGATCGTCAGTGTGTTCTGAGGGGTTAGCGCCTTCCTTGTATTCCAATTGAGTGTTTGGATGCACTGAAGTTGCGCATCGTGTGATATCAGAAATTATTATGGGATTCAGAGGAAATGTATTGCTGTGTGTGTATGGTGTTGGGAGTAAGGGAATCAGTGGTTGTGGCAGGATCTTGTGATGTTCTGTTGGGACATTTCGAGGTATCCAGGTATGATATCTTTATTTCGGAGTTACTCGTGAATCTTGAGTTGAAACGATTTGTGGTGCATCAGGTATCTACGGATCTAGTGGGAGCCCTTCGAGTATGGGCATCTAGGGAGATTATTTAAGAGAATGGATCTTCGCAAGGGTGGAAATTTTGATATGTCGATTGCCTCCAGAGTTTGTGATGCATATTCGAGTCGAGTATGGGTAGCTGCCTATGATAGCCTGCGAAGCATGAGCTAGTGGAGTCAGAGGGTGTTGTGATACTGCGGGAAGCCGTAGTACTCACTAGTCAGAGGGTGTTGTGATACTGCGGGGAGCCGTAGTACTCACTAGTCAGAGGGTGTTGTGATACTGCAGGGAGCCGTAGTACTCACAAGTCATAGGGTGTTGTGATACTGCGGGGAGCCGTAGTTCTCACTAGTCAGAGGGTGTTGTGATACTGCGGGGAGCCGTAGTACTCACAAGTCAGAGGGTGTTGTGATACTGCGGGGAGCCGTAGTACTCATTAGTCAGAGGGTGTTGTGATACTGCGGGGAGCTGTAGTACTCACTAGATGGCAAGAGAATGTGATGATGGAATGTTCTCCGATCAGTGTATGATGTGGAAGAGTGTTGGGCTT